>NC_080178.1:76369694-76590695 GCF_950295315.1 Erinaceus europaeus | reverse complement strand
TTTCCCACCTAATTTACATCACATACCGGTGTGAAAAACCTTCCACCTGCTGTGTTTCTCCTATTTCCAAGGTAACTTGGAAGATAATTCAAGGATTTCTTATATCTAGGTATGTAGGATTGCAGTTCCAGCAAAATCCCAAATAAATAATTCTATTTTGCTTCAGCCAGGCCTCATCCTTTCTTGTATAAGAAAGCACAGAAATACACAGCAGTGGGATAATCCTCCCCCAGTCACTAACAGGAGACATGTCTAGGCTGACCCACTCACACCTGCCATAAGCTGTTATTCTCCAGGCGTCTCTTCATGGCCTCTGGCTACAGACACCTTCCTCTTTCCATTTGTATAGACAGGAGATTCCAAGCAGATTATTGTGAATGAGAAATAGTTCCCACAATCTATTTATTGATTTATTTTTTAAATAATCATTTGCTAGAGAGAGAGAAAGAGGAAAGAAGGAGAGAGAGAGAGAGAGAGAGGTGGGAGAACGAGAGGGGGGAGGTAAAAAAAAAAGAGGCAGAGGGAGAGACAGGCAGAGAACCAACTCAGCACATACGCTGCTGCTGGAGACTGAACTCAGGACCTTGTTCTTGAGAGCCCAGTGCTCATTATCTGTGTCAGCCCTTCCTCCCTGGCCTCCATAATTTATTAACCAGGGATGGAGAAGGTCCATTGGAAAAGTAGTTCCAGAATGTTAGCAGCTGGCTTAAGGTCCTGCTTTTTTGGAGTGGGAGGTCCTGAGTATGATGTCATTAATAAAAAAAAAAGATTGAGAGAGGGAATGTTCTCAGGAGTAATCCAAAAATTTGTTCTCCTAAAGTCACTAAGGGATTGTGGGCAGGTGCCAGAGGAAATGTGAATTAAAGACTTGAGAACTGACCTCCGACATCTTCTGCCCAACCCTTCTTCTTGTAGCGTTTGCCCTTCTCCCGTAGCCAGTCGACAGCGTCAGGTTGAGCCTGATGTCAAGTTTCGAGACCTCCTTTGAATCTGGAGAGGTGGCAGTCGTTGACTATGTGGGTCACAGTCTGTCTGGAGCCGCAGGGGCAGTACATACAGCTAATTTCTCAAGTGTCTAGACATTGTTCCTGTGTGTGTGTGTGTATAAGATCATACCTATGCCAGCATAGTCCCAGTGCTGAAAATATAAAGCTTCAGACCTCATTAAACTTCTGACTTGCTTTATCTTAATATTTGTTTTTATTTTAATTAGAGAGGTAGAGACAGAGACCAGAGCACCTCTCAGCTCTGGCTTATGATGGTGCCTGAGATTGAACCTGGGACCTTGAAGCCTCAGGCATGAAAGGCTTTTGCATAACCGTTGTCATACTGTCTTCTCACCAATCTAGTTTCTTTAAGATTGTGGTGGTACAACGCAGAGGGAAATTTCCTCCCTACCCCCTCACTCCCTAGATTCTTCTCTGGTAGGTGAAACAAGCAAACAAACATCTGGCCTCATCTTACTTGACATAGAAGACTACTAGCTTTTTTTTTTAAGATAATTTTTTAATTCTTTTTTTAAATATTTATTTATTCTCTTTTGTTGCCCTTGTTTGATTGTTGTAGTTATTATTGATGTCATTGTTATTGGATAGGACAGAGAGAAATGGAGAGAGGCGGGGAAGACAGAGGGGGGAGAGAAAGATAGACACCTGCAGACCTGCTTCACCACTTGTGAAGCGACTCCCCTACAGGTGGGGAGCTGGGGGTTAGAACTGGGATCCTTCCGCCGGTCCTTGCTTTGTGCCACGAGCTCTTAAATCACTGCTTCTTCTTCTTCTAGCATCTGCCCTTCTTCCATAGCCAGTCAACAGCGTCAGGTTGAGCCTGATGTCAAGTTTCGAGACCTCCTTTGAATCTGGAGAGGTGGCAGTCATTGACTATGTGGGTCATAGTCTGTCTGGAGCCGCAGGGGCAGTTCGGGTCGTCTCTGGCTCCCCAGCGATGGAACATAGCGGCGCACCGGCCATGGCCTGTTCGATAGCGATTGAGGAGGCCCAATCATAACGTGCCAGGTCAAAGCCGGGTTGATGCTTGCAGGGGTCTGTGATGAGGTGTTTGTTCTTTACCTCAGCTTAAATCACTGCGCTACTGCCTGACTCCCGACTACTAGCTTTTTATGAAAAATTCATATCATGCCTTTCCTTTCAAATTATCTAGCTTTGTTTTTGATATAAATTGTCATTCATTATTTATTTATTCTGCCTCCAGGGTTATCGCTGGGGCTCGGTGCCTGAATCATAAATCCACTGCTATTTTTTCCCCCTTTTGTTGCCCTTGTTGTTTTATCATTGTTTTGATTATTATTATTGTTGTTATTGATGTCATCGTTGTTGGATAGGACAGAAGGAAATGGAGAGGAGGGGGAGACAGAGAGGGAGAGAAAGACAGAAACCTGCAGACCTGCTTCACCGCTTGTGAAGTGACCCCCTGCAGGTGGGGAGCCAGGGGCTTGAACTGGGATCCTTATGCCGGTCCTTGTGCTTTGCGCCATGTGCGTTTAACCTGCTGTACTACTGCCTGACTCCCATCATTCTTGATTTTTAATAGTGCTTTATAAGATTATAAGGTTCCAGAGGCACAGTTTCATACATCACCAAAGTTCTGGGCCTCAAATTTAAAATAAGGAAATCTATTTTATTAAAAAAAATGGGCAGTGGGTTAAGCGCATGTGGCGCAAAGTGCAAGGACCAGCGTAAGGATCCCGGTTTGAGTCCCCGGCTCCCCACCTGCAGGGGAGTCGCTTCACAGGCGGTGAAGCAGGTCTGCAGGTGTCTGTCTTTCTCTCCTCTTCTCTGTCTTCCCCTCCTCTCTCCATTTCTCTCTGTCCTATCCAACAACAACAATAATAACTACAACAATCAAACAACAAGGGAAACAAAAGAGAATAAATAAATAAATATTAAAAAAAGAAAAAATGATTTATAGATTTATATCTTTTTTTACTTTATTGGGGTATTAATGATTTTTTAATTTGTATTTCTTTACTGGGGATCAATGTTTTACAGTTGACAGTAAATACAATAGTTTGTATATGCTTAACATTTCTCAGTTTTCCACATAACAATACAACCCCCACTAGGTCCTCTGTCATGCTTTTCTAGGACCTGTACTCCCCCCCCCAACCCCAGAGTATTTTACTTTGGTGGTATAAACCAACTCCAGTCCAGGTTCTCTTAGTGCTTTCTCTTCTGTTCTTCTTTTTCAACTTCTGCCTGTGAGTGAGATCAACCCCATATTCATCCTCCTGTTTCTGACTTATTTCACTTAACATGATTTCTTCAAGCTCCATCTAAGATGGGCTGAAAATGGTGAAATCACTGTTTTTAATAGCTGAGTAGTATTGTATCCCATTGTGTATATAGACCACAACTTGCTCAGCCACTCATCTGTTGTTGGACACCTGGGTTTCTTCCAGGTTTTGGCTATTACACATTGTGCTGCAATGAACATAGGTGTATACAGATCTTTTGGATGGGTGTGTTTCGTTCCTTAGGGTCTATCCCCAGGAGAGGAATTGCAGGATCATACGGTAGGTCCATTTCTAGCCTTCTGAGAGTTCTCCAGATTACTCTTCACAGAAGTTGGACCAATTGACATTCCCACCAGCAGTGCAGGAGGGTTCCTTTGTCCCCACACCCTCTCCAGCATTTGCTGCTGTTCCCTTTTCTGGTGTCTGACATTCTCACAGGAGTGAAGTGGTTTCTTATTGTTGTCTTTATTTGAATTTCACTGACAGTCAAAGACTTGGAGCATTTTTTCATGTGTTTCTCGGCCTTTTGGATCTCTTCTGTGGTGAATATTCTGTCCATGTCCTCTCCCCATTTTTGGATGGGGTCATTTGTTTTCTTGTTGAGTTTGGCAAACTCTTTATATATTCTGGTTATTAAACTCATCTGATGTATGGCACATAAAAATTTTCTCCCATTCTGGGAGTGGTCTCTTGGTTTGGGTGGTGGTTTATTTTGCTGTGCAGAAACTTTTAAATTTGATGTAGTCCCACTGGTTTATTCTTACCTTAGTCTTCTTTGTAATTGGGTTTGTTTCATTGAAGATGTCTTTAAAATTTATGTGGAAAAGAGTTCTGCCAAGTTTTCCTCTAAGTGTCTAACATCCAAGTCCTTGCTCCACTTGAAATTTACTTTTTCAGTTGGGTCCCTAATCGGGGAGTCCTGAGATTCACAAAGACATAATGGGCCTAAACCTTCAATAAATCTCTCTCTCCATTGTTACCAGTCATTTTTTTTCAGGAACAACACAATAGATCCCTTTGTGGGCCCCCATAGGACCTTGCCCTCAACTTGGATCAATAATGGTAGAGAATGTTCCATTCTCTGAAGGGAGGATGGACAATATACTCTAAGCTACACCTGAGGAAGATGGGTCCTGATATTGGGGCAGCTTGGAACATTCCTACTCATGACCACAGAATGTGAGCTCAGATCTACAGGGATGCAGAGGACACATAGTCTCCTAAGCTGAATATGGGCCCCAGATCACATCAAATTGATGGGGTTTACAGTCAACAATAATAAAATTATACCCCTTTCCCATATTAGGGAGCCACTCTCTTCCCTGATCCAGCTTTCTGGTCCTCTTCCAGGCATGACATCAATCTTCCCAGACAATAACTTGGATCCACCTGAATATCAAATTTCAGGCTCAGGGAAAACAAAACAAAACACAGTATAGTATAGCCACAGCCCCTTTGGAATATAATTAAAACATGCCTACTAGCTATTTACAAAACGGAGACCCCCCCCCCCAACTCTTCATCTGCACTATTCCAGCCTTTAGGTCCATGACAATTTGTTTGGCCTTGTATGTTAACTCTCTTTTCAGCCACCAGGTTCCAGATGCTAGCATGATGCCAACCAGACTTCCCTGGACAGATGACCCCACCAATGTGTCCTAGAGCTCTGCTTCCCCAGAGCCCTTCCCCACTAGAGAAAGAGAGAGGCAGGCTGGGTACTAGTATGTATTGACCAGTCAACACCCATGTTCATTGGGGAAGCAATTACAGAAGCCAGACCTTCCACCTTCTGCATCCCACAGTGACCTTGATCCATACTCCAGAAGGATAAAGAATAGGAAAGCTATCAGGAGAGGATGAGATACAGAGATCTGGTGGTGGGAATTGTGTGGAGTTATCCTATGGTTTTGCCAATGTTTCCTTTTTATAAATAAAAAAATTAAAAAAAAGAAATTTACTTTTGTGTCTGGTGAAATATAGTGGTTCAGTTTCATTCTTCTGCATGCTTTAGCCCATTTTTTTTTTTTAACACCATCGGTTGAAGAGACTTCCCTTTCCTCCATTTAATGGCACCTTTGTCAAAGATTAGACAAAGATTAGGTGTGGGGGCTTACTTCTGGGCTCTCAATTCTGTTCCACTGGTCAGTGAGTCTACTCATGTTCCAGTACCAAGCACTTTTGATGACAGTGGCCCTATAATACAATTTGAGATTTGGAAAGAAAGAACAGAACAGAACTGGAGGCATCACACTCCCAGACAACAAATTGGATTATTGAGGTGGTGGATCATGTTGATTGATTTACGTATATTAAGCCAACCATGCATCAATTCAGCTGCTCGTCCAGCAGTCAGTACCGAGCTGGAAGTATTTGCCCTTTGAGTTTTGAAACAAGTCCTATTTATACTTGGTGGGTTCTGTGGCATTTATTCACCCTGTCTCCCCAATTCATCAGGAGAACAACATGGAAAGGCTCCCACTATACAGTCCCACCTCTAGCCCACCAGGGTGTAGAGTTTCCCAGCCAATTCTTTGCCTTGCAGTGTCAGCATGGGGCCTCCTGGCTGCTGCTCCAGCCTGTGAGGGGCAGTAGTAATGGAGAGTCATGGTTGCATTTGGTGAGTCTTAGGGGAGTCCTCTCCTCCCTTCAGCCTCTTTTTGTTGGTCAAACAGACTGGAGGTGGCTCCTCAACCAGGAAACTGTCAGATTACTAGCTACTGGGGAGTAGATATAGGCTTTGTCCCCAGGATTCTCTCCTTAGGCTCCTCTCTGTCCAGGAGCCACACGTGTTTGTAGTCACTGTTGATTTGGTGGGTTCTGATCCTGTCTTGTTGCGGTCCCAGGTGGTCTCCTTTGATATTCCTAGTTAATGGGGGGAGAGGAGAGGAGCAGGTTTGTGTCTTTATTATTATGTAAGGTTTTTGTGTCTTTATTATTATGTAAGGTTTGAGAATCAGATCATCACTGGCATATACAGTGCTGGGGACTGAACTGGGGACCTCATGTTTGAAAGTCCAGTGTTTTATCCACTGTACCACTTTTTCAGGCACAAAGAAAAATCCATCAGTTACATTACTGGGCAATATTAGTTACAGTAAAAAAATAACCCCATTTGGTAAACTGAACCTGGATTGGAGAAAGTACGAGTGAGTCATTAATACCTTTGTGATGTGAAGTAACTAAAAGAGCAAGTTACCCGGGCAACCTTTTAAATGCAAAACCTTCTTAAGGCAATACAATATTTCACACCTGAGGTATCTGCTTGCTTGTAGACTTCGATTTTTTTTTTTTACATTCAATTGTTTTTATCAGTCAGATTTATAAAGAAGTGTTATAATTTGAGCACTTTAACTCTGACAGGCTGATTTTATTTAATGACAGCTGTGTTATTTGATGGCAAGTGAATGATTTGAAAAACTGTATCTCCCTACTGGAGACCTTTTCCTGTCTCCTTTCATGTCTTTAGAGCTTAACTATCGACAAGTCTGTATTGTATAGGGGAGAATAAAACTGACTGACTTTTTTTTTTTTTTAACTAGAGCACTGCTTAATGAAGTAAATATGCTGAGGTCCGACTCCCTACACTCAAAGAAATGTTATCTAGCTGAAACAGACTGAAGGGGATGTGATGAGAGAAAGTAGACCTATCACTCCTACAGGAAAAAATTTTTAAATTTATTTATAAAATGGAAACATTAACAAAACCATAGGATAAGAGGGGGATACAATTCCACACAATTCCCACCACCAGAACTCCATATCCCATCCCCTCTCTTGAAAGCTTCCCTATTTTTTATCTCTCTGGGAGCATGGACCCAGGATCATTATGGGGTGCAGTAGGTGCAAGGTCTGGCTTCTGTAATTGCTTCTTCATTGGACATGGGCATTGGCAGGTCGATACATATCCCCAGCCCCTACAGGAAAATCTTATCTTACTCTTTTATGCGCTGGGCACATTAGACCAGACATATCTCTGAATGGATCATAATCTAAGCCCTTGAGTTTAGATCCTAATATAAGGCCCACCAGCGGGTTCCATGGTGGGCTTCTCAGCTCCTCCCGGCTGGGCTCCCTTGATTCAGGCTGAGGTTCCTCAGACCTGACACCCCACCCCCCACACACAAACTATTGCTGGGCTTCTCAAGTTCTCTCCTGGCTACTACATTAACACGTTCCTTGGTTTACACACCTGCCTCTACTGGCCTCATTCAGTGTCTCTTGTTTCTAACACTTAGCCCCTGCCTCTGGTAGTGCAGGGGATTGAACCTCAGGCCCGGAGCCTCGAGCATGAGATAGATTCCATTTCTTAAAATCACTTTATGAGCTTCTATATTGTGCTGCAAATATTTCATTATCCATCTGTGTGTAAACTGTGAGCTCAATAATTAGCTAGTCATTTCTGTGTCCCAGTGATGAATACAAAATAAAGACTCCACAGAATAAATTTATCAGTTGGCTTTCTAAAGTAACACGGGTACCCTGGAGCTGTGTGAATCTGCTCGACAAATGAGTTCAGAATGAGCAATGCAAACAGCCAGGGAAGAAGGCAGCTAAATTTGTGTATAGATGCCACAAATAAACTTCACCAACTTCATGTTTTGATGAGGAGACACAGAAGCAAACACAATCTATTCTTCCCTCATCATTTTTTTTGCCCTGGTCAATACACTGATATGTTTTACACAGTTCGAATCAAAACAGCCCCATAATTGGCTATTTTATAAAATACTATTTTGAGCACCTCCTTACCCTCTCTGATATTCTTCATCCTTACTGTTGTCAGAGCTGCTGAGTATAATGGCTAAACGGCAAGGCTATTTGCAGTTTCCCTTCTTTTAAAGGATGTTACAGTGGAAAGTCTCAGATACAGGATTTTCTGTTCTTCTGAATAATCTCAATTACAGTTACTCGATCAACGGGTGTGAATCTGTGTATGATCTTGAATACATGCAACCACATCCCTGTGCTCTATGTCCTGTTAGAAAACTATACTTTGATTCCACTGTAAATCATGTTGCCAATGGTTTCACAACTTTCTTGAGAAATCAACTGATATAAAATTTACCCCGGGGGCCAGGTGGTGGTGCATCTGGTTGAGCACACATTATAATGCACAAGGACCCAGGTTGAAACCCCTGGTCCCCACCTGCAGGGGAAAAGCTTAAAGAGTAGTGAAGCCGGGCTGCAGGTGCCTCTCTGTATCTCTCCCTCTCTATCCTCCTGCCCTCTCGTTTTCTGTCTCTATCCAATAAACAAAGATAATAAATAAAATTTACCCCATTGTTTAATTTAACTTTTGTTGCTGACTGAACCTTTCTCAGCTGTCTGCTTTTTACATTTTGTTCTGCTTAAATCATTGCCATAAAGCAAAACTTATATTTATATAAATTAGAATAAACTTTTAATAGATTACTATATGATACAGTAAATGGATTGCTATTAATATACAAACACATATAGTATTAATAATAGATTTAGCTAACAACAGAGACAAAACTTTTTTTTTTTTTGCCTCCAGTTACCATTGGGGCTTAGTGCCTGCACTGTGAATACACTGCTCCTGGAGGCCATTCTTTCTATTTTTGTTGCCCTTGTTGTTGTTATTATTGTTGTTGGGTAGGACAGAGGGAAATTGAGAGGGGAAGATAGAGAAAGGGAGAAAAAGATAAGACACCTGCAGACCTGCTTCACCACTTGTGAAGCAACCCCCTGGCAGGTGGGGAACTAAAGGTTTGAACCTGGATCCTTGTCCCAGCCCTTGCACTTCATACTATGTGCACTTAGCCCACTGTGCTACTGCCTGGCCCCCTTGAAAAATTTTTTTGATGCTCTTAATTTTTCACAACTAATCTGCTAGTCCTTCTATTGACTTTTGGCAATTAAGCCTGAAAAAGAGCAGGCCTCGAGGGAACATCACCACAAACATAAAGCAGAATCAGCTTAGCTTCATTCATTCACTTGTTCATTTAATAAATATTCATTGAATGCCCTACAAGGCACACTGCTCTGTGTCCAGTGGATCCTGCAGTTAAGCAGATAGCTATACCTGAGACTTCCAGACGTAGGGCTAAAGAGTAGCAGCAAGCGTACGTGGCGCAAAGCACAAGGACTGGTGTAAGGATCCGGGTTCTGAGGACCGGCGTAAGGATCCGGCGTAAGGATCCGGGTTCTGACGCTGGCTCCCCACCTGCAGGGGGGTCGCTCCACCTGCGGTGAAGCAGGTCTGCAGGTGTCTATCTTTCTCTCCTCCTCTCTGTCTTCCCCTCCTCTCTCCATTTCTCTCTGTCCTATCCAACAATGATGACATCAATAACTAAATAATAAAAACAAGGGCAACAAAAAAGGAAATAAATAAATAAATATTTTTAAAAATTATATATATATATAAAAAAGAGTAGCCACAGCTGTGCTTTGTTCTTCCTGGTCAACTAGAAATAGCAAAAAGGATCACCTGAGAACCCATTGAGTTAAGACTAGGATCACTTTAGGAACTCACCACCAGGTGAGTGCCAAGACTTGTGGCTCATGGACAGAGGGACTAAAAGCCTGCACCTACTCGGGAGCGGCCGCTAGCAGTCCAGCACTCTGCCAGTCGAAGCACCACCTCTGGTCTGAGTTTCATCATCAAAGACTTCTGAAGGGAGGAGAACTTAAGCCTCACCAATTTACAGATGTGGGTCTCCACGGCTGTCGCCCCTCGGGGGCTGGAACAGCAGCAAGCAAGCCCTATAGTAACATGGAGGCAGGGTGATAGCAAGGTGACTCAGAAGATGCTCCACACCCGCCTGTGGCCAGAAGGTATGGCTATATAGTAGGAGCATTTGCACATCGTTCTCATGATAAATTAGGAAAAATGGTGGAATAATTCCCTCAGAAATCAGAATTTATTCAGAAACAGGGCCACAGAGCACAGCTCAGCTCAGCTCCAGCTGAGGGTGAGGTGAGGATTAGTCCCAGGACTTCAGACCCTTGGGACATAGGTGTGGCTCCTTGTATAGCCATTGTGCTATCTAACCCCCACCCTGTTTTTATCTCTTGGTCATGAGTGAGTGACTAAGATAAACTGTCTACTTATAGTTAAAACTCCCACAGGCTCCTATAGCCTACAGGGAAGATAAAGAACAAAAGAGGTTTAACAGTCACTGTGCTTCACCTCAGGGACTAAGATAACAGTAAAGCAACTGTTAATTTCCAAAACTGTGAAACCTTCCTACCTTACTTAGAAACAAGTTAATCCAGGCAAGTGTTATCAGTGGGTTGAAAAGTATATAGAGAGGGACCTTTTAACACACCAATTACAATGGATAAATCAAGAAGAAACATAGGAGAAATAAACCAGGACAGAAAAATCCAGATAGAAGCCCCCTAAATATAGAGGCACATAAGAATGAAGACAACATCCAAACACTAGTTGATGCAATAGTTACAGGAGGAAAGAGTTTGAAAGTAATATCAGAAGAAGATGGGGAAACAATAACAGACTCTGAAAGAAAACACTGTCTTGAAGTCATCAGAGACCCGAAAGCTGAAATATCTGAGCTAAGAGCACAACTAGTTGTGCAAGCTAATACAGTATCACAACAGGGTGACAAAATAGCTGAGCCTCAGCAGAAAACAGAATTAGCAAGACTGAGGATGAATTAGAGAAAACTAAGAAAAAAGTAAGAGATCTCAAAAAGAGATAAGAGATATTGAAAAACAACAACAGGGACATATGGGATGACTTTAAAAGACATAATATATGCATTATTGGCTTACCAGAGGAAGAGAAGAAAGCATTCTACAGGACACAATAGATGATAATTTCCCTAGTCTAAACAACATAAAACACAACAGTTCAAGAAGCCCAGAGGGTCCCAAACAGAATTAAGCCAGAACTAAAGACACCAAGACACATCATATTTAGAATGAAAAGGACTAAGGATAAAGGAAGGATAGTGAAGGCTGCAAGAGAAAAACAAAGAGTCACTTATAGAGGAAAACCTATAAGATTAGCATCAGATTTCTCCATACAAACACTACAGGCCAGAAGAGAATGGCAAGATATCTCTCGAGTGCTCAATGAAAAGACTTGATTAAGTTCATCTCAAAAAAATAAATCTTTAGGAAAATGACTAGATGAACAGATCAGTGTCTTTATATAGAAAAACATACCTGCTCTCTAAACAATTGATAACAACTCGGTATAAAAAGCCAGAGATCAGGCTGAGCAAGTTGTGGTCTATATACACAATGGAATACTACTCAGCTGTAAAAAATGGTGACTTCACCGTTTTCAGCTGATCTTGGATGGACCTTGAAAAAATCATGTTGAGTGAAATAAGTCAGAAACAGAAGGATGAATATGGGATGATCTCACTCTCAGGCCGGAGTTGAAAAACAAGATTAGAAAAGAAAACACAAGTAGAACCTGAAATGGAATTGGCGTATTGCACCAAAGTAAAAGACTCTGGGGTGGAGGTGGGTGGGTGGGGAGAATACAGGTCCATGAAAGATGATGAATGACATAGTGGGGGTTGTATTGTTAAATGGGAATCTGGGGAATGTTATGCATGTACAAACTATTGTATTTACTGTTGAATGTAAAACATTAATTCCCCAATAAAGAAATAAAATTATATATATGCCAGAGATCAGATGCTGTGAACCCAGGGGAAGTAGGGAGATAGTCAGGGTTGACATTACCTGATGGGCATCCCCTGGAGAACAGTCAGCTGGTACAGGACCAAGATGCTGAAAACCAGAAAGGGAGTGAACTTCCAGAAGGTCATCGTGTCTCTGCAAGGAGAGAAAGAAAACCCCAGGACTCACGACCTCTGCTGTGGTGCAGCCTTCCCAGCTTGACATTTGCCTCCTTCCTGTCAGTTTCTTCTTCCATCTTCCCAGTGACAGCTGGAAGTATCAGTGCTGTAACCTGCAGGAACTGGAAAAACTGGCAAAATGCTTCTAGTGGGACAGTGGGCAAAGACTAAGTCCACAGCCTCCTTTACATACCTTGCAGAGGTCTCAAGGACAGTCTCTGAGCAACCTGTCACCAGAATAGAAGCTTGGGGAAAGACTGCAGTGACTTGCACCAGTGCCCAAGGTACTGGTATGTAGGTTGCTTTGCTGGGCACTCGCACTGCCCAGGCTCCTGACCAAGTAGCAAAGCGCAAGAGGTGGTAGCCGAGTGCACAGTCTGCAGAACGCTATTCGCTGCATCTGGGGGAGCTGCCTTACCTCGGAGACCAGGAGACAGGAGTCCGGCTGTGCGCTGGGAGAGTGAACCACAGTCTGGGATCTGTCCCGTCTTACCTGGGCTGGAGTCCTAGGTGCACCGCAGAGGAACCCGGCTGAGTGATGCAGCCTCTGGACCGACTGAGAGACTGGCAGGAGAGTGGACAGGATGCCCACTAAAGGAGAGAGAAGAGGAAAGGGGACGGAGTCGGGACTCACCTGGAAGCAGGTGGCTTGAGCAGCGCTGGCGGCAGAGTCCGCAGAGTCCGCAGGCGGAGCGCAGTGGGAGCTGAGCTCTGCAGCCTCCCGGCGGCGCCGCTTCCACTCTTATTCCCGCCGCGCGGGGCGGGGTGCGTGGTGGTCTCAGCGCAGCGCACAGCCAATCAGAGCGGAGACTCCACGCCATCATTTGTGTCACCCACTTGCGTCCAGAAGCTGGAGCGTCAAGCGGCTCCATCCCACTCCTGTTTGCACTGAGGCCACCGAAGGGGGCTGGGGGAGGTGGGCGAGGTGGGGGAGGCTGGGGGGCCGGAAGTTGAGGAGCTGTGGGAAATTCCACCTGGTCTTTGCTGGGTGATTGGAAAAGAGAGTGCGGACTGCATCCCGGAGCGCGGGCACCTCACTGCAGAAGACAGAGGGGCTGTGTGCACCCCACTCCCCTGGACAGGCTGGGTCTAAGGCAGTGCACTGACTGGCACGATCCTTCCAGACTTCCAGTCTCATTGCCGTGACTTGGAAGGATCACACCAGCTGCACGGGTGGGGGGGCGACGGAAGGTGCCCTGGTCAGGCAGGAGGCCCTGGTGTGGGGCAAGACGGGCGGGAGCAGGGTCTCCCTGAGTCCTGCACACAAAACCAGAGGTGCCGCATTCCCTTCCGGCTGTAGGCTTACAGACACTTATCCTCTAAGCACCTATGTCATCGGCTCTGGGACCTGCAGCCCATTCTCCTGCAGAAACGCTGTCTCGACAATGTGTGGGGGTCCCCGAGTCTGGAGGGATCTTAAGTAACTTCTCTTTCTCTCCCTGGAGGGGGTCTGAGATGACGGTCTCCGTGGTCAGACTTGCTCTCTTTGCAACATCGCCTCCCCCAGCTGAGTTGGCCCTCGGGTGAGTTAGGATCTGCAGAGTGTCCCGCTGGGTCCTGCTGAGAGCCTGAAGCCCGGGCTGCACCTGCTGCTGCGCTCCCTGCCCACCTCCAGACCCGATGTCCTCAGCGACCTCTCTCCCCTGCCCGCTCAGCCATTTGCCCAGCTGCCTTGGCTTCCTGCAGCTGTTCGCCAGGCTGTGCCCGGGGCCCCAGTTGCCCTCCTGCGAGCGCACCCACACTTGAGTCTGCACTGAGCCGCGGCTGGCTGAAGGCAGAGATTTCCTGTGGAAACTAATGTTCACATCCATTTGCAGTCAGCTCTTCCATCCAGGCGACCTCGCGCCACCCTCCTGACAGGTGCCCGCTCCCAGGTCTCTGCAAAATCCCTGCAGGTGTGGGCATCCCACAGGCGACTAAGACAAGGTCCCCAGATCGCCCCCTCCACGGGACCAGCGGATACCCACGCCGAACCGACCCTGCGCCTCTTCTGCTCTCTGGGAAGAAAGCGCGCCTTCCAGCATGGGCTCCACACCCTGCCCGCTCAGGTTCTCTTTTCCGCCTCGGTTTCCCTCTTGGTGCCGCCCTGGAGGGGGTGTGTGCGGGCGGGGGCCGTGACAGCACAGACAGACGGCCCCCTCCCCGCCCGGGGTCCCCAGACTGAACGGAGCCCCTGGGAGCCCGAGCGCGGCACGCGCCGCCCGCCGCGGCAAACCGCTGCTGCAGAAGGCGGGCGCCCCAAGTAGCCCCCTGAGCACACCCCGCAAAGCCGGCTCTGGGGACCCCACCTGTGGCTCTGCACCCCGCCCAGCCTCATGCGCAGTGCTCCTAGAACTCATCTCCTTTGATGCCCCTCGTCTCTGCAACAAGTCCAGCTGAAGACCCTCACGTTACACATTCTTTTCCTGCCAGACACTTCCTTCAAACCTGGACAGACTCTGTCACCAGGGCGCCAACACTCAGCGCTGAGAATTCGTGTCAGAGACTTAGTACCCTCAGGGCAGACAGGTAGTGTGAGGGTAGAAGGCGGAAACCAATTGCTGGCTGGGACTCGGGAGAGTGTCGCACAGACAAATGAGGGTTCAGAAAGCGGCGGGCAAGGCGGGGGGATGCTAGGGAGCGTCACCTGTTAGAGCCAGGCTCCTGTCACGGAGGAGCAGCCAGATTCACCATCCACCATGTGGAGCTTCAGCAGGGGCACAGCCCAGCCAGGGGTCTCCCTGCTTCTCACCGCCAGAGAGAGGCACAGAGAGCAATGTCCTGCCTGGCAGCAATGCAGATTCAAGCCCGGTCCATAACTACACATGCTTAAGATCAGGACTGGAAACGCAGTGCCCCTCTACCTATCTCTCCCACGCACTGTCTTTTGCCTCCAGAGTTACCACTTGAGCTTAGTGCAGGCACTAAGTATCTCCTGCTCCTGATGGCTTTTTTTCCCCCCATTATATTTGATAGTATAGAGATCAATTAAGAGAGGAGGGGAGATAGAGAGGGAGAGAGACAGAGAGATGCCTCAGTCCTGCTTGGCCACCTGTGAATCATTCCTCCCAGGTGGGCAGCAGTGGCTGGACCACGATCCTTAGCGGGTCTCTGCTCAGTACAGTGCCTGCTGACGGGGTACGTGCCACCCCCTGGCCCTCCCTCCCTGAGCCTGTCTCCTTTATTCTCAATTTCTGTCTCTATCCAGCAATAAATAAATACATTTTAAACATGATGTAAGAATGAGACCGGAATCAAACTGGCAGAAAATCGTGACTATGTGACTTATTTATTGATCTTCAAAGACAAGAGCTTCAAGTTTTTCAAACATTGCTTTGCTTCTTTCACAGTTAAAGATATTTTTTTCCTTCTTTATTTCCTCAGGGAACAGAGAGATAGTATAATTCATATGCAGAAAAACATTCATGCCTGAGACTCCCAGTTCCCAGCTTCTATGTGAACACACTTATGTAAACCAGAGCTGCGCAGTGCTGTAATTGCAAAGCAACACAAGGGGTGGAGAGTGTCCAGGACCTGGCAGACCCATCTGTGCACACATGTTCTAATGTGCAAGGACCTGAGTTCAATCCCCAGGTCCCTCCTGCAGGGAGAAACTTCCCAAGCAGTGAAGTGGTGCTGGATGTCCCCTTTCTCTCTCTCTCTCTCTCTGCCCCTCCCCTCTCAACTGCATTCTGTCTCTATTCAGTAAACAAGGGAATGAGTAAATATCAATAAAACTTTAAATAGAATATTAAAAACACCAACAAGTGTGTCTCTGGGAGGTGGGTACAGAAGCTAGTACCAGGCCTAGAACCATGAGTCCGTGAGTCAGTGCAGGGCATCACATGTGCCAGAGAAATGCTCTGGTTGTCTGTTCAGTGTCATTATAAGGACAATGAATCTTTAGAAAATATTTTTAATATAGTTTCTCACCTTTTTGGCATGGCCAGCCTTTACTGCTCTGAGCCAGCTTTAGCAGACAGACAGAGACAGAGACAGACAGAGGGATAGTGGAGAAGATATAGTTTCCTCTAGTGCCAAGTAAACACCAGTTTATTCGTAGTTGAAGTCGTCGCTTTGTGTCAGTAGCTAGAAACAGTATGGTCAGTGTCTTTCCCTAATTAGACTGTGATCTACTGGTGATTTAGCTCGCCCCTCATATGTCCACCCACCATCTTTTCAAAATTTTCTTAATTTAATTTTTTAAATTTAGAACTCATTGGAGTAGTAGTAGGCTCTCGCTCTGTGTTCGTCAATGAGCAGGAATTAATTCTTGCTGATCCAGCACACCTGACACCAAAGTTCAGTATGCCCACCCTCCCCCTGACCAAAGATAAACACCAAAGTTTTTTCACAAGTCGTAGAAACAGTTTGCTTGCTTCTGTGATTCAGCCCCCAGTTACGTGTACCAGATCCCTGGATGCCAGCTTCAGTGAAACGAATCCAATTACAAACAAGACTAAGGCAAGAATAAAGCAGTCGGACTACATCAAATTAAAAAGTTTCTGCACTTCATTAGAAACTACCACCCTAACAAAGAGACCCCTCACAGAATGGGAGAAGATCTTTACATGCCGTACACCAGACTAGAGGCTAATAACCAAAATATATAAAAAGCGTGCCGCACTCAACAACAAGAAAACAAGTGACCCTATCCAAAGATGCTTCTGTGATTTAGTCCCAAGTTCATGTGTGTCAGATCCCTAGACTCCACGAGGAGTGAAGCCGTCCGTAGCTGTCTTTCATCGCTTCACTTATTTCACTAAGCATAATCATCTGTAGTTGCATCAGTTTTGCCCCCGAAAGACACAGTGCAATCTTTTCTTTGTCATGGAATATATATCCCATTCCTTCTGTTTGTGGGTGTTGGGCTGCTTCCAGTCTTTAGCTATTGGGGACCATGCGTCTGTGATCATAGGGGGTCAACAGGCCTCTTCTAACTAGTGTTTCAGGGTCCTTTGGCTAGATGTCTGGCAGTGGCCATGCTGGTTAGTAGGGAAAAGCCATCTGCGTTTGTTTAAGGGCTGTCCATCCAGTTGTCCAGAGGGGCTGCAGCAGTTTGCATTCCTAGCAGTGGAGCCCCCCAAAGTGATTTAAAAAACACAAATAAAGACACACAATAGATTGCTATTCAATTATAGTTTTTAAAAGGTGAGATTTTCGGATGTTTTTTTTTTCTGCAATGATTTGAATATAGCTAGTGGATGTTATGCTTAGCAAAATCAGTCAGATGGAGAAAAGTAGAATTATATGACTTCCCACAATCACGATACATAAATAATTTTTTTCTTTTTTTAATATTTATTTATTCCCGTTTGTTGTTCTTGTTGCTTTATTGTTGTAGTTATTATTGTTATTATTGATGTCGTCATTCTTAGATAGGACAGAGAGAAATGGAGAGAGGAGGGGAAGACAGAGGGGGAGAGAAAGATAGACACCTGCAGACCTGCTTCACCACCTGTGAAGCGACTCCCCTGCAGGTGGGGAGCGGGGACTTGAACCGGGATCCTTGCGCCAGTCCTTGTGCTTACCTGACTCCAGTAAATTAAAAAAAAATTGAATTTTAAAAATCTTTCCCCCCCAGGTACCAGGGTTTTCACTGGGACTCAGTGCTGGCACTATGAATCCTCTGCTATTAACAGCTATTCTTTACTTTTTTTAAAAATCTATTTTAGTTAATAGGACAGAGAGAAATTAAGAGGGAATGAGGAGATCGAGAGGGAGAGAGACAGAGACACACCTGCAGCCCTGGTTCACAGCTTGTGAAGTGTCCCCTAACAGGCTCTAACTGGAATCCTTACACCAGTCGTCGCGCTTCATGCCACATGCGCTTAACCTGCTGCACTAGCGCCAGGCTCCTTCTCAGATGTTTTCTCAGTTCTTACTCTTTCAGAAATGCACTGTACTCTTAGGCTCACACAGATGTCCCCACAATGCATGTCCTTGGAATTCTATTCTTCAAACATGACTTTGATGGTCAGTTTCGTGTGTCACCATGAATAAGCTAGAGTACTGAGTTATTTGGCTAAACTGTAATGAAGGTATTACTGTGAAGATAGTTTATAAATCTGGTTAGTCTCTCTACTCAGTTGACTTGGGGATTATCTTTCGTTGTCAGGGGTGCTTCTTTTAGCTATTGAAAGAATAGAATGGACATTTCCCTGAGGGATTAAAAAAATACCTGTGAACGGCACTTCTAATTTCTTCTCTTCTTTTTCATTTCTTTATTTGGGGGACTAATGTTCTACAGTCGACAGTAAATACAATAGTTTGTACATGCATAATATTTCCCAGTTTTCCACAGAACAACACAACCCCCACTAGGTCCTCTGCCATCCTGTTCCAGGACCGGAACCCCCCCCCCCCACTCCATGGCAGAGTCTTTGACTTTGGTGCAATACACCATCTGACTTCTTTTTTTTTTATTATCTTTTATTTATATATTGGATAGAGACAGTCAGAAGTTGAGAGGAAAGGGGGTAATAGAGAGGGTCAGAGACAGAGAGACACTTGCAACACTGCTTCACCACTTGGAAAGCTTTGCCCCTGCAGGTGGGGCCTAGGGGCTTGAACCTTGCACATTGTACAAACTGGTCTTTGAAACTACCTTGTATTTATTTTCTCCCTGCCTGTAGTTCAGTTTCTCTTACCTATCTGGGATTCCTGCCTGCCTGGAATCTCAGGCCATTCATCTTCCCTTAACCTCTCTCACTCTTCTTTTTTTCAATAGAGACTGGTTGATTTATTATTATTTTTTTTAAAAATAATTTATTTCTTTATTGGGGAATTAATGTTTTACATTCAACAGTCAATACAATAGTTTGTACATGCATAACATTCCCCAGATTCCCATTTAACAATACAACCCCCACTATGTCATTCATCATCTTTCATGGACCTGTATTCTCCCCACCCACCCACCCACCCCAGAGTCTTTTACTTTGGTGTAATACTCCAATTCCATTTCAGGTTTGACTTGTGTTTTCTTTTCTAAGTTTGTTTTTCAACAGTCCGGCTGTGCGCTGGGAGAGTGAACCACAGTCTGGGATCTGTCCCGTCTTACCTGGGCTGGAGTCCTAGGTGCACCGCAGAGGAACCCGGCTGAGTGATGCAGCCTCTGGACCGACTGAGAGACTGGCAGGAGAGTGGCCAGGATGCCCACTAAAGGAGAGAGAAGAGGAAAGGGGACGGAGTCGGGACTCACCTGGAAGCAGGTGGCTTGAGCAGCGCTGGCGGCAGAGTCCGCAGAGTCCGCAGGCGGAGCGCAGTGGGAGCTGAGCTCTGCAGCCTCCCGGCGGCGCCGCTTCCACTCTTATTCCCGCCGCGCGGGGCGGGGTGCGTGGTGGTCTCCGCGCAGCGCACAGCCAATCAGAGCGGAGACTCCACGCTGTCATTTATTTGTGTGCGCAGGTGTGCGCATCACGCTGGCGACTGACAAAAGGTCCCCCAATTGCCCCCCCCCCCCCCTGTCTTCTCTGAGCAGCGGATATCCACACCGAATTGACCCTATTCCGCACTTTTGGAAGAAACTGCATAAGATCAGAAAAGAAAATACCAGTAGAACCTGAACTGGAGTTGGCGTATTGCACCAAAGTAAAAGACTCTGGGGAGGGGGGTGGGGAGAGGACAGATCCAAGAAGGATGACAGAGGACCTAGTGGGGGTTGTATTGTTATATGGGACACTTGGGAATGTGATGCATGTACAAACTATTGTATTTACTATTGAATGTAAACCATTAATTTCCCAATAAAGAAATTTAAAGAAAGAAAGAAAGAAAGAAAGAAAGCGCGCCTTCCAGCATGGGCTCCACACCCTGCCCGCTCAGGTTCTCTTTTCCGCCTCGGTTTCCCTCTCGGTGCCGCCCTGGAGGGGGTGTGTGCGGGCGGGGGCCGTGACAGCACAGACAGACGGCCCCCTCCCCGCCCGGGGTCCCCAGACTGAACGGAGCCCCTGGGAGCCCGAGCGCGGCACGCGCCGCCCGCCGCGGCAAACCGCTGCTGCAGAAGGCGGGCGCCCCAAGTAGCCCCCTGAGCACACCCCGCAAAGCCGGCTCTGGGGACCCCACCTGTGGCTCTGCGCCCCGCCCAGCCTCATGCGCAGTGCTCCTAGAACGCGACTTCCGCGCGGAGCTTTTTTTTTTTTTTTTTTTTTTTTAATTTAAAAAAGCAAGCACTGACAGAACCTTAGGATAAAAAGGGTACAACTGAGAGAGAGAGAGAGAGAGAAAGACAGACACCTGCTTCCCTGCCTGTGAAGTGTCCCCCTGCAGGTGGAGTGCTGGGGGGGCTCCAAGCTGGATCCTTTTATGGGTCCCTGTGCTCAGTAGTATGATCGCTTAACTGGGTGCGCCACCGCGGGAGCCCTGAGACTACATTCCTTATAAAATAAGAAATTCTGGTCTGGAGGTGGCACAGTAGATAAAGTATTCGATTCTCAAGCATGAGGTCCCCAGTTCAATTCCTAGCAGGACATGTACCAGCGTGATGTCTGGTTCTTTCTTTCTCTCCTACTACCTTTCTCATAAATAAATAAATTCTTAGAAAAAAAGAATAAAAATATTTTTATTGGGGTTCAGGCAGTGGCACACCTGGTTAAGCACACATCACAGTTTGCAAGGACCAAGGATTAACCCCCTGGTCCACACATGGGGAAAACCTTCACAAGTGGTGAAGCAGGTCTGCAGGTGTTTCTGTGTCTCTCTCCCTCTCCTCTCAATTTCTCTCTGTCTGTATCCAATAATAAATAAATAAACAAATAAATAAATGAACATTTTAAAAAGGTATTAAAAAAGGGATACATCTCCACACAGTTCCCACCACCAGAGCTCCATATCCCATCCCCTCCCCTGATAGCTTTCCTATTCTTTTCCCTCTGGGGGTATAGACCCAAGGTCATTGTGGGATGCAAAAGCTTCAAGGTCTCAAAAAAAGAAGGAGAAGGAGAAGGAGGAGGAGGAGGAGGAGGAGGAGAAGAAGAAGAAAGAGAAGGAGAAAGAGAAGGAGAAGGAGGTGGAAGGTCTGGCTTCTGTCATTGCTTCCCCGCTGAACATGGGCGTTGACAGGTCGATCCACACTCCCAGCCTGTCTCTCTCTTTCCCTAGTGAGGCAGGGCTCTGGGGAAGCGGGGCTCCAGGAAACACTGGTGGGGTTGTCTGTCCAGGTAAGTCTGGTCAGCATCCTGCTAGCATCTTTGATGGTCCTCATATCTGCAACATGTCCAGCTCAAGGTCCTCATGTTGAACATTCTTTTTCTTGCCAGACACTTTCTTCAAGCCTGGACAGATACTGTCACCATGGCATGAAAGCTCAGAGCTGAGAGTTTTCATATGTCAGAGACTTGGTACCTTCATGGCAGACAGGAAGTGTGAGGGAAGAAGGGAGGAAATAATTGGAAATAAACCGGGAGGGTGTCTGCACAGTCCAGTAACAGGGCTTCTGAAAGTGGCAGGTGAGGGGGGGATAGGGAAAATCACCTCTTAGAGATCAGACCCTGTCATGCAGAGGGAGTCAGATTCACCATCTATTATGTGGGAGAAGCTTCAGAAGGGGCGCAGCACAGCCATGAGCTGCAAACCTGTGTTCATAGCAGCACAATGTGTAACAACCAAAACCTGGCAGCAACCCAGGTGTCCAACAACAGATGAGTGGCTGAGCTAGTTGTGGTCTATATACACAATGGAATACTAGTCAGCTATTTAAAAAATGGTTATTTCACTGTTTTCAGCCCACCTTGGATGGAGCTTGAAGAAATCATGTTAAGTGAAATAAGTCAGAAACAGGAGGATGAATATGGGTTGATCTCACTCACAGGCAGAAGTTGAAAAACAAGATCAGAAGAGAAAACACAAGTAGAACCTGGACTGGAGTTGGTGTATTACAACAAAGTAAAAGACAAAAGACGCTGGGTGGTGGGGGGTACAGATCCTGGAGCAGGATGGCAGAGGACCTAGTGGGGGTGTATTGTGTGGAAAACTGAGAAATGTTATGCATGTACAAACTATTGTATTTACTGTCAACTGTAGAACAATCCCCCAACAAACAAAATTTTTAAAAAAGAATAAAACCTGTCAGTTTAGGTTTTTATTTTAATATTTTAAAAATATCTTTATTTATTTATTGGATAGAGACAGAAATAGAGCATGAAAAAAAATGATAGAGGAAGGAAGTTGGGCAGTAGTGCAGTGGGTTAAGCGCACGTGGTGCGAAGCACAAGGACCAGCGTAAGGATCCCGGTTAGAGCCCCCGGCTCCCCACCTGCACAGGGGTCACTTCACAGATGGTGAAGCAGTTCTTCAGGTGTCTATCTTTCTCTACCCCTGTCCTACCCTCCTCTCTCCATTTTTCTCTATCCTATCCAACAATGACAATATCAATAACAACAACATCGGTAACAACAATTATAACTACAACAATAAAACAGAAGGGCAACAAAAGGGAATAGATAAATATTTTTACAAAATAAATGATAGCAAGGGAGAGAGTCAGAGAGACACTTGCAGACCTGCTTCACCACTGGCAAAGCTTTCTCCTTGCAAGTGGGGACCCAGGGCTTGAACCCCATATTTATACCATTATAACTTGTGTGCTCAACCCAGCAGGACACCACCAGCACTTCAGTTTAATTCTTTGGCCCACTTTTTTATTGGGTACGTTTTGCCTTTTTGCAGACTTGTACTAATCTGTACAGAAGTTTGTTATCAGTCGCTTGCGGGGTATGTGAGGAGGAAATACTTTCTCCCGCTCACAGGCTTGCTTGGCTCTCCTTATGTAGTTTGTGTTCTGTGAGTAGAAGCTCTTGAATTTCATGTAATCCCAGTTATTTACTCTTGTATTCATTTCTCATGCCCAGGAGTTTGAGTCTCCAAATACATCTTTTATATGAAGATGCTGCTACTTTTCTGAATTTATTAATTTAATTAAATGTTATGAATTTTATTAAATTTATTTATTTATTTTCAGTAGTTTTTTTGCTGGAGTCTCTAGGGTTCCCTGCCGGACTAGCATGGGGGTGCCTCTGTCTGGGCACGAACTCTCCGGGTTGGAGAGAACTCGACCAGAGCCAGCCTGGGCTGATACTCACTCAGTGACTTGAGGGAGATGACTCAGGAACCAAACACACGGCAGCGAGACAATGCAATGTATTTATTGATCAGAGAGCCAAGGATTTTTTTTAATGGCAGACCTGGAAGTGGCAAGTCAGAAACAGAAATCGCTAGGAAAGGGGCAGAGAAAGGCAGAAAGGGGCTGGGAAGGTAGAAACTTCCTTAGCAACTGTTGCGAGGGTTTTAACTGGATTAATGTTACCCTGCAGGCAGGGAGGGTCTCGAGGGTAGAAAGAAGATAGATCAAAGGAATGGAATGGGTGGGGATCTTTCAGGCAAAACAATGATTATGTAGATAGGCCATAGTATCAGGAATGTGGGGTGCTTTGTGAGGCTCCTTACAATTTCCCGACATTACTCGAGATATATTACCATGTCTCCAGCCAATAGTCGAATGACTTGGAAACAGAGTCCATAGGCATGAAGTTGAGAACATGTAAACACTGGTCAAGAACTGTAAACAAACAAGGGTCTTTGTGGTCTTCTATGCCATTCATATATACTCATGTAAACAGACAGAGTTACAAAATAATTGAAGCTCAGTGCTATGAAGTCTATTTATGATGGTGTGTAACCATCACCATCATCTGTTTTCATAACTTTTCATCTTGTATAAGTAAAATTCTCTTTGTCCACTATCTCCACATATCTAAATCTGCATATAGAGCTGCTGCAAAGAAGAAAAAAAAAGAGAGAGTATTTATTGCTCCTGAATTTTACATTCGTTTACATTGTAAAAAAAAGACTCTTGAACTCTGGAAAACAAAGAGGCAGTTTGACTTCCTTCCCGCTGTGGATCCATATGAGATCCTGCAGGGATATGGGGTAACTTGAAAGTAGGGATGGTAGCCTTTCTTTTCTAGAGATGACTTATCAATAAAGACTGATTCCTCTGGTAAAAATGAATTTAGTTAAAAACACTCTGATACATAGCCGTGACATTTTTATTGTGATGAGAACATTAAAACTTTATTCTCTAGGAACATTTCAAAGAAGAAATAGGGTATTATTATCTATAGTTACCACGCTGCACATTACCTGCCTATGGCATTTATGTCATGACTAAAAGTTTATACCTTTTGACATTTCTTACTCATTTGTCCACCCCCTCCTCCTTCCCATGCCTCTAACACCAAGAACATAATCTCTGTGAGCTGTAGAATGTCTTTCACTTAGAATAATGTCCTCAGGGCTCATACATGTTGCTACAAATAGTGATATTTTGTTCCTTTATGGCTAATATTTAGTTTTACATATTTATAGAAAACATGCCATATTTTCTTTATTCATTTAGCTACCAGTGTACATTTAGATTCTCTCCATGCTGTAAATATTGTAAATAGGGCTAATGTGTGCAGAAGTCTTATTCAAATAATGTCTTTATCTGCATCAAATAAATAGTGAGAAGTGGAATTACTGTGTCATACTTTCATGTTTGACTTTCTTCTGGACATGCTCTACTATTTATCAGAGAAGCTTCACTAATTCATGTTCCAGCCAACAGCAGACAAAAGTTGTCTTACCTCCACATCTTCACCAACACTTTTTATCTTTTAAAATAGCCATTCCAGTAGGTGTAAGATATCTCACCATGGGGTTGATTGAGTTTCCCTAATGACTTGTGGTGTTTAACACCTTTTCATGTACCTGTTGGCTATTTTCTTCTCTTTTGAAAGAAGTCTAGTCTGATCTTCTGCCAATTTTCAACTGGCTAATTATTTCTTCGTTTTTTCTTTTTAAATCTATTTATTTATTTATTATTTTTAAAATTTCTTTATTGGGGGATTGGTGTTTTACATTCTACAGTACATACAATAGTTTGTACATAACATTTCTCAGTTTTCCACAGAACAATACAACCCCCACTAGGTCCTCTGTCATCCTTTTTGGACCTGTACTCTCCCTGCCCCCCACCCCAGAGTCTTTTACTTTGGTGCAATACACCAAAAATCTGTTTATTCATTTATTTATGTGGGAACACAGAACTTACCTGGCAGATATGATGCCAGGAGTCAGACTCAGGAGGGACCTCATACCTGACCAATGCTCTATTCACTATGGCATCCCAGGCCAAAAACTGGTTCATTTTTTTTTTTTTACCAGACTTCATTTATTTATTTTTTAATGGTACCAAGGTTATCTCTGGGATTTGATGCCTGCATGATGATGATCCCATTCCGGGTGGCCATTTATCTTTCTTTTTTTAAAAATTTCTTTATTGGGGGATTAATGGTTTATAGTTGACAGTAAAATACAATAGTTTGTACACATGTAACATTTGTCAATTTTTCACATAACAATTCAACTCCCACTAGGTTTTCTTCCTTCCTTCCTTCCTTCCTTCCTTCCTTCCTTCCTTCCTTCCTTCTTTCCTTCCTTCCATAAAGATAGAGAAATGGAGAGGGAGAGAGGGGTGGAGAGATACCTGAGCATTGCTACACTGTTATTGAAGCTTCCTCCCCTGTAGATGACAAGAGGCTTGAACCCAGGTCCCCACTCATAGTAACATGTGCACTCTATCAGTTGCATAACTGCCTGACCCCTAAAATAACGTTTATGCAAATAAAGAGGTCATATCTGAAAACGTCATTCTTCAATCCTATGTATTTGTGTGTGGTGTAGACCTAACACCACCAACTGAATCATACACAGCTGCAACATTGACAGTGACAACAGCAACCAAATCATCTCTACAGAGAAAATACAAGATGGCCAAATTCACTGGAGATTTCAAGTGAAAACCGATGGGGCTGGGTTTCACATGTCAACAGTTTGGAAGTCATCAAGTGTTCTGACAAATAAAAAGCTGAACCATCGAAAAACAATTCTCCAGGCTCCTTAAGAGAGGTGACCACAGAGCAATCTTCTCCCCCAAACTTAGAGGAACAAATAGATAGGAGAAGACAAAAAACGAAGACCTACCTGACAAGTCTCCCAGGATAGACTCACCTGCAATCAGCAGGATGCCTGAACTGTGGAAGATGAATTGTTGGAGAGTCAGTGTAGACAACTCTGAACATTAAAAATCTCCAGTGCCACCCAGTCATCGTGACAGGGTGTGGGTGGTGGTGGTGGGCTTGTGTATAATTATGCAAGTTTGACCTCTTAGAACTGCACCGTGTTATCATAGTGCATACGGGGAAAAATTTTTTCCCTGATGTTTTCAGTGTGGGGAAGGGAATGAGGTATTTTGAAGTGCATTTCCTTTCCTTCCTTCCTTCCTTCCTTCCTTCCTTCCTTCCTTCCTTCCTTCCTTCCTTCCTTTCTTTTCTTTTAAACTAGGCCTATCCTCAGGAGAAACTAATTAACTAGAGCCTAATTTACTGGGTGAGGGCACAGCTGACCTGGGAGAATACACATTTCCAACTACATATGGTTTCAGCTTTCAACATATGAATAGGAAAATGTCTAGTCTAGCTTTCTCACCTAATGGGAAAAAAAAAATTTAATCAACATTTGCAAAGTTCATAGTCCAGAGGCATCACCTCATTAAAATTACTGAGATCTACTTACAGGTTGCTGCCCTGGAGACTGAGGAGGAAGCTGCAAGTTTCCTGCTTCTGATATTCAGGAGGGGAGGGGTCATTTCTCCTCAGTGAGGCTCCTTGGGAGTTCCCACGGAAGGTTTTTGATCTATTGGCAGAGGCCAGAAGCATCACAGTCTTGGCCTCATCTGATGCCTAGTTTCCTTCCTTCCTTCCTTCCTTCCTTCCTTCCTTCCTTCCTTCCTTCCCCCCCCCATCATTTTTCTTTTTTTCTGTAATGCTGTCTTCCTCACCCTAATATTTTATAGTAAAGCATACATGGAAGCATTGTGAAGAATGCAACAATCACATGAAATTTTTAATATGACTTAACTTGAGTTCCTAGAGATTTCAATTTCCCCCCTTTATTGGGGGATTAGTGTTTTACAGTCACCAGTAAATACAATAGTTTGCACATGCATAACTTCTCAGTTTTCCACATAACAATCCTCCTCTGCCTTCCTGTTCCAGGACCTGTACCCCCCCCCCCCAGAGTCTTTTACTTTGGTGCAATACACCAACTCCAGTCCAAGTTCTGCTTTAGTGTTTTCTCTTCTGATCTTGTTTTTCAACTTCTGCCTGTGAGTGAGATCATCCCATATTCATCCTTCTGCTTCTGACTTATCTCACTTAACATGTATACCCATGTTCACAGCAGCACACTTTGTAAGAGCCAAAACCTGGAAGCAACCCAGGTGTGCAACAACAGATGAGTGGCTGAGCAAGTTGTGATCTATGTACACAATGGAATACTACTCAGCTATTAAAAATGGTGACTTCACCTTCTTCACCTCATCTTGGATGGAGCTTGAAGAATTCTTTCTTTCTCACTTTCTTTCTCTCCTTCCCTCTTTATTTCTTTTTTTTTCCCAATAACTTTTTTTCTCTTTTATTGAGGGGGTTAATGCTTTGCAATTCGGACATTGACACACTGATACCCAATTTTCTGTCATGACCCAGAGGTGTGTTATCCGGACCACGTGTGGATCCAGTCCAGGAGGGGCCTCACCGTGTTCCTGCGCTGTCTATATATTCTTTAATACGCTGGTGCTTTTGATAAGGCACTCATTCGCTCCCACTTTCTCACCTGTTGGGTACTGCTTTTTGACTCTTTTCATCATCTAGAGTTATTACAGTGTACGTGCACATAATATTTCACTCTTATCAAGATTATCACTGTATCTACACATAATACTTTCATCCTCCCCCCAGGCCTCTTGTCCAGATGACTAGAGGGTTTTTTTTAAACACCAGTTCTTTTAACCTAGTATATCATATCCTACTATCAAGAAAAGAATTACAAGGTCTACAAAAATACAAAACAAACAAGCGAGCAAAAAACATCCTGAAGAAGCATTAGATGAGGGTATTGGGTTTGCCAAACTGGGAATTTTAAAGTCTTTAAAAAAAGACCCTACCAGAAACCAAAGTTTTTCATCAGTGATTTTACAGACAAACATGAAGAAAGATGCAAGGCTTATATGAATCATTTCCCTGAAATGTGTTAGAGTTGACTAAGGTCCAACTGTGAGAGCAGAAATGACTGCTAAAGAGAGGCAGTTAGTGAACCCTAGTAAGAATTTTGCTGAGGTCTTTGGAGTACACGGGTCTCTGTAAATGTTGGAGAAGGGGGGCATTAATGTTTTATTAATAATAAAGATATAAACTCCCAGAGCGATGCTGCATATGCAGTGTGAATATTACAAAAGAAAAAGTTCACCACATCCATCAGTTGAGTTCTAGATGTGTTAGATACTATGTATATATCTCTGACACTTCAGCAGTTCAATAAAATGTGTTTTATCTTTTTCACAAAAAAGGAAATTGCAAGAGGCTTTGGCTTGACTGGATTACATTTTCCAGGTACCGCTGAAACATTAAGGTACTTGAACATGGCTAATCTCTCTGCCATATTTGGTGGGAGGTCTGGTCCTCTGGCAGTGACTCAGAGGAAGATTTGAGAATGTCTGTTTGATTCAGGGCTAATATGATTTCCGGTGAGAAGCTCAATGGCAGATGAGAATCACTTGCAATTCCTGGCCCGTCATTTGGAAGACTGACAGTTTCACACCAGAAAGATAAATGTTGCTTTTGAAATTTAAGGTCGATAAATTGATAAAGAATAAAGCCAATATCCTTATACACAACATATTTAAAATGCACAAGTGTTTAAATAAACACAAACTCCAAATGACTCAATCTCCTTGATTGTGCATTCTGCGTTGTCTCATTCTGTTTGAGACAGTGATTGACTCAGTGTAACAGCCTACCATGCCCACTTTCATTTGTAGTGAAATAAACAACTTAGCAACAACAACAACAAAGTACATTTTTGCAGAATGGCATGGGAACAAAAATTCTTATAGGCATTGGTACAACTCTGTAAATAGGGGTGAAAAAGGAGTTGTTCCTGGACAGACGACCCCACCAATGTGTCCTAGAGCCCCACGTCCCCAGAGCCCTGCCCCACTAGGGAAAGAGAGAAACAGGCAGGGTGTATAGATCAACCTACCAACGCCCATGTTCAGTGGAGAAGCAATGACAGAAGCCAGACCTTCCACCTTCTGCATTCCACAATGACCCTGGGTCCATACTCCCAGAGGGATAAAGAATAGGGAAACTATCAGGGGAGGGGATGGGATGTGGAGTTCTGGTGGTGGGAATTGTGTGGAGTTGTACCCCTCTTATCCTATGCTTTTTTGTCAGTGTTTCCTTTTTATAAACAAAAAAATTTTTAAAAAGGAGTTGTTTTGGCTCTCCATCTCAGGAGAAGAAATGCAAAACTTGTCAGAATTGTATGTGAACAAAGTTCAGATAGATACTATAGGAGGATTTATGAGTGATAGTTTGAAACTTCCTCCTCTCTGGTGACAGCTGCTTTAACTAACTTGTACTCTGGGAAGTAACAGAAAACAGATACATGAGATGTGTGAAGATGGTGGAGCCGAGGACGCTGAGTGAGGATACAGTCATGGTTGCAACGCTGAGTTTCTGTGAGACCCACTGCGTGAGGACACAGCCATGGTCACAATGCTGAGTTTCTGTGAGACCCGCTGCAGCTGCCCAGCCACAGTTCTCTCGGCCTCTTGGTTTTTCCAGATTGAAGGAAATTATACAGAAAGTGTTTTCTTAATTTGCAAGCACTTTGGTAGTTTCTTTCAGGAGACATAATCATGATGAATAAAAAATGATTGAGAAGGGCCTGATGACCCAATTTGCAGTTTTTTTTAAAACTGTATTTATTTTATTTTATTTCATTTATTATTATTTACCAGAGCATTGCTCAGCTCTGTCTTACAGTGATGCAGGGGACTGAACCTGAAACTTTGGGGCCTCGGGCATGAGAGACTCTGCATAACCATTATGCTATCTCTCCCTAGCCCCGCCGGCCACTTGTGGTCTTGTGAGGACTGTCCAGTTTGTAATTTTGTGAGTAGTGTGTCTCTAGAGAATCAGAGACACACTGTTTCTGTTTCCATATTGATCATGCTTTGGTCTTTGCAGCTGGAACGAGATCACTGGGTTTTCAGATATCCAGGTCAAAATCAGTCTCTGGTATCCAGACTTAGTGGATCTTTAAGGTCCTCAATCCAGGAGCAGTTGCCATCTCACTAGTCATTTTTCAGCAGTCAACTACTGAAATCAAACACATTTACACAATTAGTGTCTAACATCTCTTTAGCGCCAATAAATACCTTCTGCAGAAAACCTCAAATTAAAATGAACTTGCAATGAGTAGGCTAAGAGGCCAGAGGCGGAACAGATCAGTTACACACAGAACAGTTTTCTCCTGTTTCTGTCTGTTTGTTTTTTTCTTCAACATTAGGTGCTTTTTGCTTTGTTTCAGGAGTTCTAAAATTTAAATTACCGAGATATAGCAGTGGCATCTTCCCAGGTTTTGCTTTAGGGAGACAGGAAGTATGTGTGTTCCTGCAGGTAAGGTTGGAAAAGGGGGAGATTGTTGAGGAAAATGTCTCCTCGCTTTGCCCTGGAGTTCGAGCATGATAGAATAGTAGCATGCAGCGCCTAGTGCGGCCCTTTGGCATCTTATCTCACTCCTCCACGGTCCTGCTCTCTGTGGGGTAAAGTTGAATGATACATAGTTATTCTTTCATATAGGTTTATCCGTTCTCCCAAGGAGACACACCTAATCACATCTGTGACGACCCCTGCTCAATTGTGGAGGGAAAAAAAAAAAAAAAAACTTCCGTAGTTAAAGTTAGCAGAAAAAAAATTCTTGCAGGAAATTAGATATAATGCTTGTAATTCTGGAAGATGAAGATGCTACCATAATCACAAAAGGTAGAGATATGGACAACCATGTGATTTTGGACCGGATACTTTAATTTTTGCAAAACCAGGAGAGTGAACTTGGGTTTTTCCCACTTAGGTCATACCACCATTGAGTGGGCTCCCTATAGTCAGCATTTCCATTCTTCTATTTTAGAGAGCAGGGAGGGAGAGGGGGAGGGAGAGGGGGAAGGAGAGAGAGACTAAGACTAGAACTAGAACAGGGTCTTCTATGTGGTCCAGCACTTACTGGGTGAGCTATCTCCAAGGCCCCTGAAATTCATTAAGTTATTTCTTGTTTATTTTTATTATCTTTATTGATTTATTGGATAGAGACAGCCAGAAATTGAGAGAGAAGGGGGAGATAGAGAAGGAGAGACAGAGAGACCCCTGCAGCCCTGCTTCACCACTTGCAAAGCTTTCTCCCAGCAGGTGGGGACTGGAGGCTCAAACCCGGGTCCTTGCACATTGTAATGTGCACCCCATGAAGTGTGCCACCCCCTGCCCCCTCTTTTTTTTTTTTTTAGCTATTTCTGAGAATCCCTTTGTCCCTCATAATCTCCTAAGGGTCAGAAGGAGGGGGGGTGGAGCTCATGTGTTTGGGGGAAAGTGTCTCACAGTCTGTTAATCAGCCTGGTTGGATCCTGGATAGAATTTGTTTTTGCTAATCTAGCCCAGGGAAGAATGCCAAGGAAGGAGTACTTCTTAATGTAAATGAACTAGAGGATATTTGGAAATGAAAATCCATCTTTTTATGAAGTTAGAGAAAGATCTGACTGAAGAATCTCTTCAGATCGTTAGCTGTGATGAGACTAGAGTCTACTGGCATGGCTTCCAGAAAGGGTATATTCTCAGCATCATTCTTTTTACTGTCTTTATTACTTGGATAGAGATAGCCAGAAATCAAGAGGGAAGGGCATGATAGAGAGGGAGAGAGACAGAGAGGCACCTGCAGCCCTGCTTCACAATTCACAAAGCTTTCCTCCTGCAGGTGGGGACCAGGGGCTCAACCCAGGTCCTTGCACATTGTAACGTGTGTGCCCAGCCAGGTGCGCCACCACCCGGCCCCAGGATCATTCTTTTTTAGACCCTCTTTCTCCTGCAATTGCTTCCTTCTTTATTTAACACTCAACCTAAATTATTTTTCCTTGGAAACTTTGTGAGGCTTTATTTTATATTGCTTTCTGGCATTCTGACAAAGTCCTGACAAAAGCTCTTATTTTGGAATATCAGAAAACTTAATAGGGTGTTGAAAAGTCCTCATTTGAGTAACATTGTGCATACTTCTGCCTCTGTAGATAATTGTCTTCAAAATAATGTAAAAACACACACTAGATTGATCAGTAAGCATAAATAACTATAAATATATGGAGAGCTCCATGGGCATGATAAATATTCATAAATCTGGCTACTTGTGTAGTGACTTGTTGCCAAAGGTATTTGAAGCACACTGCAACCTTAGTCTAAAAAGCCCAGGAAGTGTTTGAGTGAGGGCATGTAATTTGTTAGGGTGTAGACATATTTAACATTATTCAGCTTTTACTGAATACATTTCTAAGCTGCTGGGAATAGAGAAATGAATAAGAAAAGGGCCTTGCCCTTAAGGGAAAAAAAAGAGAGAGAAAGAAAAAGGAAAAACCAACCCACATCTACTTCAGTGTGTATTACTGAGGCAGGTCATACTTCTCAGGCAAAAGCACCCCTTCCACTGTGACGTCAGCACAAAACCAGAACTCACTGGACGCGGCAGTGATCACTTCCTTAAGGTCCAAGTGGAAAACAAATGCTGGCAGAAACCAGCTAAAACCAAGAAGGGCCCAGCAAGCCTCCTAAGTCACCCCAGGGTCTCATTAGAATAAGATCTACATAAGTACTTGACCCCCAAAGTGGACAAATATGGTCAGAAAAGAGGATTTCAGGAAAACTCTACCTTTTTTTTAGGAAATTCAACACTAACCCCAGCCCTCCAGGTGGAGAATAATTAGCTCGCTTGTCAAGAGGCTAATAACCAAAATCAATAAAGAGCTTCCCAAACGCAACCACAAGACAACAAATAACCCCATCCAAAAACGGGGGGGGGGGGAGGACATGGACAGAATACTCACCACAGAAGAGATCCAAAAGGCCGAGAAACACATGAAAAAATGCTCCAAGTCTTTGATTGTCAGAGAAATGCAAATAAAGACAACAATGAGATACCACTTCACTCCTGTGAGAATGTCATACATCACAAAAGGTAACAGCAGCAAATGCTGGAGAGGCTGTGGGGTCAAAGGAACCCTCCTGCACTGCTGGTGGGAATGTCAATTGGTCCAACCTCTGTGGAGAACAGTCTGGAGAACTCTCAGAAGGTTAGAAATGGACCTACCCTATGATCCTGCAATTTCTCTCCTGGGGATATATCCTAAGGAACGCAACACATCCATCCAAAAAGATCTGTGTACACATATGTTCTTGGCAGAACAAGTTATAATAGCCAAAACCTGGAAGCAACCCAGGTGTTCAACAACAGACGAGTGGCTGAGCAAGTTGTGGTCTATATACACAATGGAACACTACTCAGCTGTAAAAAATGGTGACTTCACCGTTTTCAGCCGATCTTGGATGGACCTTGAAAAATTCATGTTAAGTGAAATAAGTCAGAAACAGAAGGATGAATATGGAATGATCTCACTCTCAGGCAGAAGTTGAAAAACAAGATCAGAAAAGAAAACACAAGTAGAACCTGAACTGGAATTGGCGTATTGCACCAAAGTAAAAGATTTCTGGGGTGGGAGTGGGTGGGTGGGGAGAATACAGGTCCAAGACAGATGACAGAGGACCTTGTGGGGGTTGTATTATTATATGGGAAACTGGGGAATGTTATGCATGTACAAACTATTGTATTTACTGTTGAATATAAAACATTAATTCCCCAATAAAAAATAAAATAAAATAAAAAAACACAAGTAGAACCTGCACTGGAATTGGCATATTGCACCAAAGTAAAAGACTCTGGGGTGTGTGCGTGGGAGAATACAGGTCCAAGAAAGATGACAGAGGACCTCGTGGGGGTTGTATTGTTATATGGGAAACTGGGGGATGTTATGCATGTAGAAACTGTTGTATTTACTGTCAAATGTAAAACATTAATTCCCAAATAAAGAAATTAAAAAAAAAATAGCTCACTTGTCTTTCCAAGAATACTCCTCAACTCAGACAGACTCCATGCAAACTGAAAGAGCACTGTGACCTTCACTGAGTCTGCCCACACTCTGCTGAGTATGTATTTTTGCCTTCCCATTTCTAGTAAGTGGAAGCTGTCCCTCACTATTATTTTTGCTTCTGGATTCCTTCTGGACCAGGGCTGAGGTGCATTTTCATTTTTCCTGTCTCCTATGTCAACTCCCACGGCTAGCCAACCAACGTCACCGGGAGGGAGCCAGCTGACATTCTCAGCTGGGAGCTTGACCTGGGTCCTTGTGCTCTGTGATGTGTGTCCTATTGTGTCCACCACTGCACCTATCTGACATCTATTTTTTAATGGAAGAAAATTTTTACAAGTCTGTTGTTGTCTCAGGGATATAGTCTCACATCTACCCTCAAAAAGTGCCGATATTTTTATTTAATTTTTGTATTACCTTTATTTATTTATTGGATAGAGACAGCCAGGAATTGAGATCAGGAAGGGAGATAGAGAGGGAGGGAGACAGAGAGACACCTACAGACCTGCTTTCCCCCATAGGTGGGGACCGGGGGCTCGAACCCGGGTCCTTGGGCATTCTAACATGTGCACTCAATCAGGTGCGCCACCACCTGGCCCCAAAGTGTCGATATTTTAAGCCCACCTGCATGTTAGCTGTCAGGCACAGGCAGATATTCCTAAAGTCATGGGTCCTTTGGAACATATCTAAGATAGACTTCCTAGCTTCTTTCCATCCAAAGACAGACCCCTAATTTCATCTGCTCTAGTCCTACCTTTGGGTGCCTGCTTATTATACAGTCTGTCCTGCTTTATATCTTATTTCCTTTCAGCCACCACGTTGCAGGTGCTACCATGACGCCATCCTGACTTCCCTAGGCAGACGACCTCACCAATGTGTCCTGGAACCTCCCCTCTCCAGAGCCCTGCCCTACTAGGGAAAGATAGAAACAGACTGGGGGTGTGGATCCACAATTACAGAAGCCAGACTTTCCACCTTCTGTATGCAATAAAGAATTTTGGCCCATACTTTCAGAGGGATAAAGAATAGGGGAGCTTCCAATGGAAGGGATGGGATAGGGAACTCTGGTGGTATGGAATTGTATCCCCTGTTATCTTACAGTCTTGTTAATCATTATTAAATCATTAATAAAAATTAAAAAAACTGGGAGTTGGGCGGTAGGACAACGGGTTAAGCGCACGTGGTATGAAGTGCAAGGACCAGTGTAAAGATCCAGTTCCAGCCCCAGCTCCCCACCTGCAAGGGGAGTCCCTTCACAAGCGGTGAAGCAGGTCTGCAGGTGTCTGTCTTTCTCTTCCCCTCTCTGTCTTCCCTTCCTCTCTCCATTTCTCTCTGTCCTATCCAACAATGACGACATCATCAACAACAACAATAATAACGACAACAACAATAAAAAAACCAAGGAGGAAAATATATATAATAAATAAAAAATAAACTTAAAAGTCACCTCAGTTCTCTCAGGTCTGAGTTTTTGTGGTTTTTCACTAGGAAGTTTTGGTCCTGTAGGTACAGGCTGTACGTGCTAAATGGAAGAAAGAAGGCACAGCCCAGGGAGTGATATTTAAACCAACTTTCACATTCAATGGGAGAAATGTATTCATTCACTCAACCAGAAGCGGGTTATTGATATTACTGTGTGCTGGTCACAGCGGTGGGTTATGATGTGCGTGGACTTGACCCTGAGGGTTATGATGTGCGTGGACTTGACCCTGAGGGGTCATTGTGCCTTAGGATAAATGATTTATCACTGCTGGCAATGGGGATCATTTGCTTTCTGTGTTGAAAATTGTTTTCAACTCTCTTCCTCCTCCTTCTTCCCCAACACCAAAATCTGATGTATCAGAAGCTTCTGGCTGCTACAACCTTAAGGAAACAGAGGTCAGGCAATAGCGCTGTATCGCAAAAGGGGACTCCCATGCCCTGAAAAGCAGAGTATTTAATTTCCTGTCCATTACAGGAAAATATTGAGAAGCCTACGCAGGAAAGATTAAGAGGCATTTCTGAAAGAGATGAACTCACTGGGGAAGTATCTTTTACAAAAATAAAATGTAAAAATGTAAGAAAAATGACAGGGATGCCATCTAATTTATTTTCTAATATCTGTACCTTGGAAGAAGATGTAACAATATACCTGGTATAAAAATTTGCCCTCTGGGATCACTAAGCATTGTATATATGATTAGGCAGAATCATGTACATATGATCATCAAACTTTAATTGTCTTGTCAGTCACAAGTTCTGGTTACTCTTTCAAATAATCTCTTAGAATAAAACCCAATGTCTTGAAAACATTCTACAGCCTCTTGGAGTCATTCTTTATTTTTGTTTTTGGTGGAACAGGGGACTCATGCCTGCTTCATTATCACTTTTTTTTTTAAGTCAGATACAGTGGTGTGGGGTGAAGGAAGGGACCAGCACCTGAACTTTCTCTGTTGCTATGGTGCTAAGGTCTCAAAACTGGGTTTCATACAAAGCAATGCAGATAGTCTATCCAGTGAACTATCTCTCCAGCCTTACTGAATATTCAAATCAAATGATTTAAGGCGGTCCGCTAAGTTAATGGTAAGGTTTACTTTTGCTTTTATTTTATTTTACTTATAAAAAGGAAACACTGACAAAACCATAGGATAAGAGGGGTACAACTCCACACAATTCCCACCACCAGAACTCTGTATCCCATCCCCTCCCCTGATAGCTTTCCTATTCTTTATCCCTCTGGGAGTATGGACCCAGGGTCACTGTGGGGTGCAGAAGGTGGAAGGTCTGGCTTCTGAACATGGGCACTGACAGGTCGATCCATATCCCCAGTCTGTCTCTCTCTTTCCCTAGTGGGGAAGGGCTCTGGGGAAGCGATTTGATGTGACCTGGGGACCATATGCAGCTTAGGAGCCTATGTGACTTCTGCATCCCTGTAGATCTGAGCTCACATGGCAAGGTTTACTTTTAACATCAATTTTCTTTCATTCATTCATTCTTTCTTTCTTTCTTTTTTTTTTTTTTTTTGCCTCCAGGATTATTGCTGGGGCTTGGTGCCAGCACTACAAATCCACTACTCCCAGTAGCCATTTTTTCCTTTTTTTTTTTTCTTTTTCTTTTTTCTATTTTATTTGACAGGACAGAGAGATAAATTGAGAGAGGAAGGGGAGAGAAAGGGAGAGAGAAAGATACCTGCAGACCTGCTTCACTACCTGTGGAGCGTCCTGGCTGCAGGAGGGGAGTGGGGGTTTCAACACGGGTCCTTGCTCAGCTCCTTGTACTTAACTGGGTATACCACTGCACACACCCCACCATAAAATTTTTTAAAAAAATATTTTACATTTCTAGTAAATGTCATTTCACTCTGCTTGGGAGCAATTTGAATAGTTATAACTCTTTGGATTTTTAAAAAATATTTATTGGATAGAGACAGCCAGACATTGAGAGGGAAAGGGGGAGATAGAGAGGGAGAGAGACAGAGAGACAACTGCAGCCCTATTTCACCACATGTGAAGTTTTCCCCCTGCAGGTGGGGACCAGGGACTTGAACCCCAGTCCTTGCCTGGTGTAACAGGTGCCTAACCAGGTGCACCACCACCCTGGTCCTGATAGTTCTAATTTCGTTAGCTCAGGACAGGATTTGACCTCCACTTTTGGACACTTTTTTTTTCCTGTTTACTTCCCTATAGCATTCTACTATGCAGGTTCTGTCTGAGTCACCTACACTAAGATTTATCTCCTCAACTCAGAAATAAAATGACCCGATTCCTCCTAATTACACTGCTAGACCAGCAATTACCTAATATCTGGAAGCTGGAACTATTGTATAACTCAGATTAATGATTCCCTGTCTTTTGGGATTACAAATCTTCATTGGCTATTGTTCGATGCCCCAACACATTTATTTTATATGATTTTTTAAATTGGTTTTTGAGTTGCTTATGGTTTGTAATCTGTTTATTTCCTCATGACTGTAAGCACAGATCATAGTCTTAGGAAAAATTTTCCTTAGTTTTTAGTCTTCATTGTAATCAGCACTTAGAATTTCTTTTTTTTTTTGGGGGGGGGCCTTAATTTAGACTAGCTTTTAGTTGATTTTTTTAAAAAAATCGTTCTGAAGTTTTTTTGTTGAGAGCATTATGGGTAGTATATGTCCAAAGAGTTTTCACTTTTCAAAAACATCTCTTAACCTTTTTTACTTGAATGACAACTTATGTGGGTTTAGTACTTCTGAGTCACACCAATTTTCTCCTGACAATTTACAGACATTTCTCTATTATCTTCTGACACTGAATGTTTCTGTCAAAAGTCAGTCTAATTTCCAACTCCACTTTTAAGTAGTTGTTTCATGTTTTTTTTTTCTTTTGCTCATAAGTCTGAAGACTTCTTTTTGATAACTTTTATCTTTAAAGTTCAATAATAAGGATCTTCTCTCTCTCTCTCTCTCTCTCTCTCTCTCTCTCTGGGTCATCACTAGTCTGGGATCTTTTTTTCAGATAGAAAAGGAGAGAGAGAGAGAGAGAGAGAATGGGGGAGGGACACTATGGCATCAAAGTGTTGTGGGGGCTGGAATCTCAAAACAGGTCAAACTCTTGGCAAAACAGATGACTTCCCAGGTTAGCGGTGTCCCCAGCCCAGAATCTGTTTTTGCTACCCTGTGTTGTTGTTGCTGTTGTTATTATTATTATTATTATACTTATTGGATAGAGACAGAAGGCAAGAAGGAAGGGGGGTGATAGAGAGGGAGAAATGCAGAGACACCTGCAGACCTGCTTCACCACCCATGAAGCTTCTTCCTCTGCAGGTGGGGACCAGGGTCTTGAACCCAGGTCCTGGTACATTGTAAACATGTGCACTCAACCAGGTGTTCCATCACGTAGACCTTTTGTCACACGGTTTTAATCTGTAGAATGTGATGTGAAATTATTATTATTATTATTTTGTTTCAAGGATTTTTTTCCCCTGCATTTTATTTTTAAATATGTATTTGGTTGGGTTGCTTTGCCATGTTTATTATGTCAGAGACATCTAAATAGCCTACTATCCTAAAATGAGTTATCTTTCTCTGACTAAATATAGATTTTCATACCATTTGTTGTATTACCTCTCCCTTTATTCTTTCATCATTACTGTATCATTTTCCACCAAGGCATCCTTCAGTGCAGTGGGGACTGGGGCTCAGATCTGGGATGTACACATGACCAACGAACACACTCCCCAAGAAAGCTATTTTTCCAGCTCTTTATTTAAAATAGTTATGTTTCTGGGAGTTGAGAAAAAGGGAGAGAGAGTGGGAGAGGGAGCAAGCTCAGAACATGGCTCAGAACATGGTTCATCGTGGTACCAGGGATCGAACTTTTGGGACTTCTAAAGCCTTGGGCGAATTCTGCCCTCCAAAGTACAGTGAGCTATCTCTCGATATCTGTGCCTTCATGTAAGTTTTAGATGCATATATGACCTGTCCATGAGATTTCAAATTCACAGGGAGTGTTGATTTTTCTCTCTCAGCTTTAAAGTTCCTGCTCCCCCCCCCCCCCGCCCCACGCATTATGCCATTTCATTTAGTCTTTAAACTTTTGCTTTTCTGGATTCATGTTTATTTGAAGTAGTTTCAAAATACCAGAAAAACAAAGCCCAAACAACTCAGCATTTGCAAGTGATCTGTGTCTGTATCTCATGTTCTGCTGTTTTCCCAACTGGGTTCTTGAGCAGTTCTTGCTTACTTTTTGGATTACTGTTTACTTGGAGCGACTACTCCTGGGTATCTCGCTTGCTTTATCTAGGGCTTGTTTCCATTCTCCTCTTTGAAGTCTGGGCATTTCTTTCCATCATTATTCTGAAGCCCATATATCTCTTGGCTTTTCACCTAAATATCTACTGTTATCCTCCCCAGAACACTGTTATTATTTTTTTAATAGAGTTCATTAAAATGGATGGATTTTGTTTTACCACACTTGTAAAAAGAGAGCTTTTTACAGCTTTGAAGTAATTTTAGTAGTAATGTTTCTACTAAGGTGTACTTTTGTTGTTTTTTCTTGTTTAAGCATTCTAATTGTTTTAATCTTGTAGCTACCATTCTATCTGGTGAAAAAAACAAATCCTGTGAAACGTTCAAACATTCTTTTAAAAAATATTTTATTTATTTTTTTGTTCTTGTTTTGTTTTTTGGCCTCCAGGGTTATTGCTGGGGCTCAGTGCCTGCACCATGAATCCACTGCTGCTGTAGGCTGTCCCCCCCCCCTTTTGTTGCCCTTGTTGTCTTATCGTTGCTTTGGCTATTATTGTTATTGATGTTGTTGTTGGATAGGACAGAGAGAAATGGAGATAGGAGGGGAAGACAGAGAAGGGGAGAGAAAGACACCTGCAGACCTGCTTCACCGCCTGTGAAGTGACCTCCCTGCAGGTGAGGAGCGAGGGGCTCGAACCCGGATCCTTGGGCCAGTACTTGCACTTTGCGCCATGTGCGCTTAACCTGCTGCGCTACCTCCCAACCCCCTATTTATTTTATTTTTATGAGAGAGAGAAATAGAAACAAGAAACAAGAGCACTGCCCAGTTCTGGATTATAGCTGGGCTGAGGATTGAACCTGGGGCCTCAGAGCCACAGGTATGAAAGCCTTTTCCATAACCATTATGCTGTGTCCTCAGCTTTGTTGGAACATTTTTAAAGAAAAAAAAAAAACCTGTTGTATCAATCAAGCAGAAGATCTAGGTTATCCCTGGCTTAATTAAATATCTAAGGTCATTGGGAAGATATTTATTTGCTTGGCTAGTTTATGTGATACTTCTGAATTTATTACCAACATCTAAATGGTCACCTCAGTACCACTTACCTAACACATGTCTTCAGGGAATCACAGAAAAGGATGATAAAGGACAGACACTGGCAAATAAAGCCAAACCTTTAGGCTCTTTTGTGGTCTTGTCTGAAATATTTTACTTCATCTTCCCATGCAGCTTCTACAGAATTCTGGAAGATATCTGACTCCATCTTTTTTCACATTATATACATGCACATATATCTATTCAGCGATGTCTGTACTTTTTATTCTGTGCTTGCTGCCACGGTGACAACTGAAGAGAAGTGGCCATTATGACAGGAGTGTACCACTTTGAGGAAAAGACATGAAAATATCTTTCACTAGCTGAAGGGAGTGATCTGACCTAGAAAGGGGGTGGAAGCCAGCTCCCTCTCCAGTGACAGGGTATATCTTGATTAGTAGCCTTGGTGGGGACAGAGTACAGGCTATATATATCAAATTGATTCTAGCATACCTTAAGAGAATTAGTATCATTTTAAAAGCAAAGAATAACTTTCATTTTACTATTTGCATTTCTCCTAGAGTATAGAAATTTTGGAGAAGCCAAAAGTTATTGTTGTTGTTATTTACTATTATTTTGAAAATTTTTAGTGCTGACATCCAGAAGGTAAATAGCTACAGGTTGGGTTTAAAACATCTAAGGTTTTTTTTTTTTTTTTTAACAAAATTGAAATGTAGAACCCAATTAAGATGCTATCTTACATATTGTCAAAAGATTAGTTTTGAAATTAGAATACCTGATAGGTGCTTTTGAAATTTAATTCAGAAGTCATTCAACAATTATAATATTACTAGGACACAATTACTAGAATATTTTAAATTTATTTTTCTACGTGTATGAGGTATCTCAGTTCCTGTATCTGTTCAAATGACAGAAATTTGATAAAGAATCAGTGTTGGACACTTTTGTTTTCTTCAGTAACAGGTAAGAATTATCTGTGGAAACTGATTAAAAATCAACTCATCCTTCTTATTACGAGATGCATTGCCAGTAAAAATTTACTTCCAATATTTAGTTAACGTTTCAGAAAATTTATAACATTCGATCTGACTTATAACAATCTTAATAATCACTATTTCAGAAAACACTTTATACTTAGAGTCCTATATATAGAGAAAATCTCTCAGAAAGGAAAATAATGAGATGAATAAAAGACTCACACATCAAATTTAATGAGTGCGTTATGACAAAATTCAAGGGAAGAACAATGCAGCACTTTTGACAGTTAAAGATGAGCTTGTTCTTTTATTTTTAAAATGGATGAAAAAAATGTATGATGTCATTATTCATTGTTATGGTGTTTTGATGCCAATGGATATATTTAAAAGAGCAATGTAATCACTTAAAATGTCAATATTTACAACATACTGGAATCAATACATTCTAAAACTATTTTAACTTATGAGAAACATTTTTTTGATATCATCAAAAGGGAGGGTAGTGAGGAAAATCACTGTATAAAAGAGCCTTATGGTCTTGTAATAATCTCAGTTTAAATCTTCAGCTCTGAAAAAGATGGCCTAATTATAGTAAATCTACAAGCTACTTATGCTGAATGGAATAGTAGCTGCAGAGATCCTAGAAGAATTAAGTACTGAAGGAACATTTAGTTCTGGCGCTTCTTGTTGATCAAGTGAGGAAACCTAGCTGGAGTGGGTGATCTGCTTAAGAAAGGGGGTTTGAAGCCAGCTCCCCCCTCCAGTGATGGGCTATGGAGGGTACCCCTTGATTAGTAGCTTTGGTGGGGACAGAGTACATGGGGAAAAATATATATATATATATATATATGGCAAAGATACTATAATACATGGGAGAATCAGAACAGGAAACCAAACAATTCTTTCCTTCATATTCATCTTTTACAAAATGTATTATATATATGTGTGTGTTTGTGTGTATGTGTGTATATACATGTAGTGGGAAGAGAAAGAGAGATCAGGGCAGGGGTAGATAGCATAAGGGTTATGCAAAGAGACTCTCATGCCTGAGGCTCCCAAGTCCCAGGTTCAATCCCCTGCACCATCATAAGCTAGAGCTGAGCAGTGCTCTGGTAAAAAAAAAAAAAGAGAGAGAGAGAGAGAGAGGGAGGGAGGGGGAAAGGGAGAGAGAGAGAGAGAGCACGCCCAGAGCATCATTCTGACATATTTTATGCTACGATCAAGCCTGGGGAACCCCCCACACACACACACAAGGCCTGCACTATACTTTCTCAGCCAACTCCCCAACTGCATGTACTTTCCCTGTGCCAGAGAGAAATTTACAAGTCTGGTGCTGAGTGCTAAATCCACTTAACCCATCTGATCTAGTCAAACTATCTGATCTAGTCAAACTATCTGATCTAGTCAAACTATCTGATCTAGTCAACCCATCTGATCTAGTCAACTCATCTGATCTAGCCAACCCATCTGATCTAGCCAACCCATCTGATCTAGCCAACAACCCATCTGATCTAGTCAACCCATCTGATCTAGTCAAACTATCTAATCTAGTCAACCCATCTAATCTAGTCAAGTATTTCTTCATACAGTTGGGGAAAAAAAAAAAAAAGATAAATAGCTGACTTGTGCTATTCTTTCTTTTTCCTTTCATTTTTTGTTGGAGATTAAGCCAGCCCCCTGCTCCCCCCCTGCTCCATGGCTGACACTATGGCCTATTTACATAATCATTGTTTTGCCTGAAAGATTCCCACCCATTCCTTCGATCTATCTTCTTTCTACCTCAAGACCCGCCCTGCCTGCAGGGCACATTAATCCCGCCAGTTAAAACCCTAGCAACCGTTGCTACAGAAGCTTTCTACCTTCCCGCTCTCACTTTTCTCCACCCCCTTTCCCAGCCATCTCCGTTCCCGACTTGCCACTTCTGGTTTTGTCCTATAAAGCCCACTTCTGTTCCTGGTTTCGCTCTCTTTTCTCTCCCGTGACGCTAGCCCGGCAATTTAAATTTTATTTATTTGGTTATTTTTTAGTTATTGAGGTAATACTGGTCCCCAACATTATATGCCAGTGGTTTAGTTTCATGCCCCTTCTTGACGTGTCACTGCACCATACACACTACTACAGTACTGATACCCTCTCCCCCTTCACTCCACCTTTCTATAACCACTTTCTGGGTTTGCTGACTTCAGTTCAGTGTCCTTGAGTTTGTTTTGTTTATTTGTTCTGCTTTGTTTCCTTTCTATCCCTCAGATGAGTGCAGTCATCTAGTATTTGACCTTTCCCTTCTGAGTTACTTCGACTAGTATGGCTTCTTTTAGTTCTACATGTGTTGCAGCAAAGAGCAAGATTTCACCTTTTCTCACAGTTATTCCACTGTGTTAACCACTCTTTATCCACTCATCGGTCACTGGACACCGGGATTGACTCCATATCTTGATCATTGTCAATAATGTTGTGATTACTTAAGTAAAAAATATTTGAGGACTAGGGAGATAGCATCATGCTTCTGCAAAGGACTTTCATGCCTAAGGCTCTTGAGGTCCCAGATTCAGTCCCCAACACCACCAGAAGCCAGAACTGAACAGTGTTTTTGTCTTTCTCGCTGTGTCTCCCTCATTAAAATAAATAAAATCTTTAAAAAATATTTGAGACCCCAGGTTGGATCTTCAATAGCACATAAGAGCACTAAGGACAGTGCATTGAGAAAGAGAGAGAGAGAGAGAGAGAGAGAGAGAGAGAGGGAGAGAAATCTAGGAAAATAAGATAAGCAAGATAGGACAGGAGAGGAAGCTAAAGAAAACATTCTAACTAACACTTCCTCTCAGCCTGATTCCAGGGGAAGCTCTGCTGTGGAAATGGCTCCATGCGGTTTTTCTACTTGAGGCAAGAGGACTGGACTTTTATGCTTGGTATCAATCAGTCATTATCAGAGGGCTGCCCCTGGTGGAGGAGGGTCACTTCTTAGGCATCTCCTGGCAAAGCAGAAGTCTTTAACTGAGAGTAGTTGTTCAGAACCTGGACAATGAGAGTACATACTCCGGAGAAAAAGAACTGATTCTAAAATTATTTTATTTTATTTTTGATATCAAACATCTTTTTTATTTTTATTTTTTAATTTCTTTATTGGGGGATTAATGTTTTACAGTCTAGAGTAAATACAATAGTCTGTACATGCACAACATTTCTTAGTTTTCCACAGAACAATACAACTCCTGCTAGGTCCTCTGCCATTCTTTTCCAGGACCTGTTTTATTTGTTAATTAGGTTTATTTGTTTATTTATTGGCTAGAGACAGCCAGAAATCAAGAGGGAAGGAGGTGATAGAGAGACACCTGAAACACTGCTTCACCAATTACAAAGCTTTCCTCTTCTAGGTGGGGACTGAAGGCTCAAACCCAGGGCCTTGTGCATTGTAACATGCACTCAACCAGGCATGCCACCACCTGGCCCCTAACACTGTTTAATTTTAATCACATTGTTAAGTAAGAAGTGGAAAATTAAAACAGAAAGGGAGTCAGGCGGTAGCGCAACGGGTTAAGTGCAGATGGCGCAAAGCACAAGGACCGGCATAAAGATCCCGGTTCGAGCCCCCGGCTCCCCACCTGCAGGGGAGTCACTTCACAGGCGGTGAAGCAGGTCTGCAGGTGTCTATCTTTCTCTCCCCTCTCTGTCTTCCCCTTCTCTCTCCATTTCTCTCTGTCCTATCCAACAATGACGACAACAATAATAACTACAACAATAAAACAAGGGCAACAAAAGGGAATAAATAAATAAATATTAAAAGAAAGAAAAATAAAACATAAACAATCAGGGTCCAAAAAAGTTGTTCCCAGAAACAACAGAGTAGGGCACACCTTGGATAGAAGTGATATCTGATGTCCCTCTCTGCCCATCAACACTTGTAAAAAGTCACCTTTAGTGATCTGGGAGGTGGAGCAGTGGATAAACATTAGATTCTCAACCATGAGGTTCTGAGTTTGATTCCCAGCAGCACATGTACCAGAGTGATGTCTGGTTCTTTCTCTCTCCTCCTATCCTTCTCATGAATAAATACATAATTAATTTAAAAAATTACCTCTTGGTTCAAGGGGGAATAGCTGTGCTGTATGCTTCAGGCTCTAGAGTCCTCCTGAGGTGGGGGTGTGTGATAAACTTGAAGCCAGTGTCCGACTGAGATAGCAGACACGGCAGCTGGGTGGTGGCACCCGTGATAAGTCACACATGTTACTGTGTGCAAGGACCTGGGATCAAGCCTCTGGTTGGTCCCCACCTGCAGGGTATAAGCTCTGTGCGTGGTGGAGCAGTGCTGCTGGTGTCTCTCTCTTTCCTTCTCCATTTCCCCTTCTCTTTCAAGTTCTCTCTTTCTTATCATATAAATAAATAAATAAATAACTATAAAAAATCATGAAAATGAACAAATTAAAAAAGAAAGGAAGCACAGACTTAAATTCTCCCCTGTCCTACCCCACTCTGCTCACACCCCTTGCCCCAAAAGAATTCCCCTCAGGTGATTACTTTTCTGAGTCCCTTACCTCTGAATTTTTTCCTTTTCTTTTTAAAAAGATTATTTAGTTTATTTTTAATTTTATTAGTGACTTAATATTGATTTGCAAAATTACAAGATAACAGGGGTCTAATTCCTCACCATTCCTACCATCAATGCTCTGTGTCTCCACTCCCTCCACTGGAAGTCACAGCGGTTCTCCATAGGGCACAGATATGGGTTGACTATTGTTTCTAAAAAAATATATATATATATTAGCCCTTTTTTTCATGGTCCCATCTTCTCTCTGTTTCCAAGTCACACCTATACGCACTACTACTTACAAATATCCATCCTTTTTCCCTCTTCTCTTTCCAAGTCCTGATGAAATTGGGGTTCCAAGTCCTCTGGTCATCTTCTCCTAACATTTCTCTCCCTCTGGGAGTATGGACCAAAATTCTTTATGGGGTCCAGAAGGTGGGAGTCCTGGCTTCTGTAATTGCTTCTCTGCTGGACATGGGCATTGGCAGCTCAATCCATCCCCCTAGTGGGGCAGGGCTCTGGGGAGATGGGGTTCCAGGATGCATTGATGAGGTTATCTGCCCAGGGAAATCAAAATGGAGTCATGATAACATCTGCAACTTGGTTTGTTTCTGACTTTGATTCGAGAAGCCCTGACTTTAGACTTGGTGAGAAGGGGAAAAAATAAATAAAATGTAGATAACATCTTTTTTTTTTTAAGGTGGAGTAAGGGTGAAAAGATAATAAATTCATTCTTGTTCTCCAGGGTTAGAAATATGTTCATAATTTCTAAAACAGAAAGGAAATAAACACAGGACAGCAAAGGATATTACATGTAATCAGTCAGCAGTTCTGCCAGCTTTAAAATCAATTCACGACCACAGCTCTACACAACCCCCGGTGATTCCACCCTTAGCCCAGCTGCCTCCGCCTCACAACTGGATAACAATTGATCTCTAATAGGATTTTCTGCTCTTAATCATGCCCTCAGCCCAATTCTATGTAGTGATCCTATAAAAACATAAACCGGATCATTTGTTTTCTGATTTAAAAATCTTTGAATGGTGTCGTCTGTGTCTCTGAGTCCAGGTAAAAGGTGTAAAGCCCCCACATGACTTGGCCTCTGACACTGCTCTCAAGGTAGCTCAGGCACAGAAGGCACATTACCTGCCACCCGGGTACTTGTTCTTTGCTTTCTGCCTGAAAGGTTGTACTTCCAGATAGCTGCATGACTCCCTCCCTCACGTTCTTAAGTCTTCCCTGAAATGGAATCTTTCCAGTGAGATCTTCCCTGGCTCATTATATTTGAATTATTATTATTTATTTTCCCACCAGGTCTATTGCTAAGGCTCTGGGTAGGCACTACAACTCCAGGACTCCAGTAGCCATTCCTCTCCTCTCCTCTGCTCTCCTCTGCTCTCCTCTGCTCTCCTCTGCTCTCCTCTGCTCTCCTCTCCTCTCCTCTGCTCTCCTCTGCTCTCCTCTGCTCTCCTCTGCTCTCCTCTCCTCTCCTCTCCTCTCCTCTCCTCTCCTCTCCTCTCCTCTCCTCTCTTCTCCTCTCCTCTGCTCTCCTCTCCTCTGCTCTCCTCTCCTCTCCTCTCTTCTCCTCTGCTCTCCTCTCCTCTCCTCTGCTCTCCTCTCCTCTCCTCTCCTCTCTTCTCCTCTGCTCTCCTCTGCTCTCCTCTCCTCTCCTCTCCTCTGCTCTCCTCTCCTCTCCTCTGCTCTCCTCTGCTCTCCTCTCCTCTGCTCTCCTCTGCTCTCCTCTCCTCTGCTCTCCTCTGCTCTCCTCTCCTCTGCTCTCCTCTCCTCTCCTCTGCTCTCTTCTGCTCTCCTCTGCTCTCCTCTCCTCTCCTCTGCTCTCTGCTCTCCTCTGCTCTCCTCTCCTCTCCTCTGCTCTCCTCTCCTCTCCTCTGCTCTCCTCTGCTCTCCTCTGCTCTCCTCTCTTCTCTCCTCTCCTCTCCTCTCCTCTCCTCTCCTCTCCTCTCCTCTCCTCTCTTCTCCTCTGCTCTCCTCTCTTCTCCTCTCCTCTCCTTTCCTCTCCTTTCCTCTCCTCTCTCCTCCTCTCCCCTCCCTCTCTTCTCATTACTGGATAGAGACAAAGAGAAATTGAGCAGGGAGGGAGAGATGGTGGGGGTGGGCAGTGGCGCACCTGGTTAAGCTCACGTATCACCATGCATAAGCATCTGGGTTTAAGCCCCAGCTCCCCACTTACAAGGAATCTGCAGGCAGTGAAGCAGATCTCTCTTTCTCACTCCCTCTCTGTCACCTCTTCCCCTCTCAGTTTCTCTCTGTCCTATCCAATAAAATGGAAAAAGTGGCCACCAGAAGCAGTAGATTTGTAGGGCTGGCACTGAGCCCCAGTGATAACCCTGGAGGCAAAAGAGAGAGAGAGAGAGACCTGCAGCCCTGCTTCACCACTCGTGAAGCTTTCATCCTGCAGGTGGGGACCAGGGGCTTGAACCTGGGTCCTTATGCACTGTAGTGTGCACGCTTAACCATGTGCATCACTGCCTTTTTCTTTATTTCCTTCCCTCTCTCTTTCCTTCCTTCCCCTTTCCTTCCTTCCTTCCTTCCTTCCTTCCTTCCTTCCTTCCTTCCTTCCTTCCTTCCTTCTTTTTTTTTTTTGTTTGAAAGATTAGAGAAGGACATAGCGAGAGAGACGCCTACAGCACTGCTCCACCACTAGTAAAGCCTGTCCCCTACCCCAGACGGGACTGGGTGCTCGAAGCCTGTGTCTCCTCCACAGCAGCCTGTGAGCAGTGCTGGCTGGGCCACCAGCGTCCGCCCCTTGTATTTGAATCCTAAGTGCACGGCTGCCCCTTGCTCTCCTCGTTCCTCCATCGCATCTGTCAACCACTAACATCTCTTATATTTTCCTTTTTATTTCTCAGATCCCCAGTAGAATATAAAAGGGTAGTTAGTGATCATTCTTCTCTCTCTCTCTCCTTCTCTCTCTGTAAAATACTTGTACAATAGTACCTAGTGTCTGGCACATAAGTTGCTGCTCAATAAATGGGTTGGTTGAATTAAATATATCGATAATTATGAGAGAAATAATTCAAGGCAGAGTAATTTTATTTATTTGTTTTACTTATTTTTTTCTGATTTTTAAAAAATGTCTTTGCTGGGGAATTCATGTTTTACATTTGACAGTAAATACAATAGTTTGTACATGCATCACATTTCTCAGCTTTCCATATAACAATACACCCCCCACTAGGTCCTCTGTCATCCTTCTTGGACCTGTCTTCTCCAGAACCCCACACACACATCTTCCCCAGAGTCTTTTACTTTGGTGCAATAGGCCAATTCCGGTTCAGGTTCTACTTGTGTTTTCTCTTCTGATCTTGTTTTTCAAAAGGCAGAGTAATTTTTTTTTAAATATTCTTTTTAAATTTAAAAAAAATATTTATTTTCCCTTTTGTTGCCCTTGTTATTTTTCATTGTTGTTGTAGTTATTATTGTTGTTGTGTTGATGTCGTCGTTGTTAGATAGGACAGAGAGAAATGGAGAGAGGAGGGGAAGACAGAGAGGGGGAGAGAAAGACAGACACCTGCAGACCTGCTTCACCACCTGTGAAGCGACTCCCCTGCAGGTGGGGAGCCGGGGGCTCAAACCGGGATCCTTATGCCGGTCCTTCCACCTTGCGCCACGTGCGCTTAACCTGCTGCCCTACTGCCTGACTCCCTAGGCAGAGTAATTTTAAGAGGACACACACACACACACACACACATGATATTTATACAACAACAAAACTGTGACCCAATAATGGTGTTTTGGATCAGTGACATATGTCACTTTGTTACTTTGCCATGTGCTTGACCCAAGCTCTAGCCTGTTCCCCACCATATTGAAAGAAGCTTCAGTTCTGTGATCTCTTTCATTCTCCCTGCCCTCCTATCTCCATCTAAATAATAAATAATACTAGTAACAGCAACATCAATAGTGTTCACTAAATATGTGTGAAGGGTAGTTATTCATAAACAATTTATTTCACTCTGGTAAAACTCTATAGTACTTTCCAAGCTACACTTTGTGGAAAAGAATGGTCTGGTTTGGTGAAATAGCTCACCTGAATAGTGTGTAACTCTACAATGTACTTGATCCCCACAATATCAAAGGAAGCTGTAGTGCTATGATCTCTTCCACTCTCTCTATCTAAGGAAAACAAATAAACAAACAAAAAAGATAAACAACCGAATACAGATGTATATACACATGTACCTTATTTAAAAAAAAAGAATTTGTGATCAAATAAGCTTGGAAAAGTCAAAATCCCAATCTTCTCCTGGTAGACTTTAGAGAACATTGATTGTGTTAAAGGCTGAAAATGAAATCTTCAATTCTGTGGAAAAGAAACTTATTTGTTCAGAATACCTCTCTATTCACTTACGTTTAAGTTTATTTCATAAAACGTCAGCTTGTGATTTTCCACACTTCAGGCAGCTGTCAGCTCAGTATCTTCTGTGGCATCTGGAGAAAATGAGGCTCATTAGCAGAGTGGCATCAGCAAAGTGGTGGGGTAAGAGGCTCTTGACTTCTTCCTCCCACAGATGCATCAGACACACAGCGACACATGAGTGAATTCCTCGGAGAGAACCCAGAAACTCCTCGAGTGACTCCTCCACTGTGAGCTGACTGAGAAAGCACCCACAGTGAAATGGGCAGGAGAGTCCAGCGCAGGATCGTGCCCTAAACCAGACCGCAGGTGCAGCAAGCTGGAATCAGGAACACCTGAACACCTGTTTCTACCCGAGGCGCTAAGGATTTGAACCATAGGTAGTTTGCCTCCGTTCTCACTCAGCGTTCCATACGTCTTCCTGGACAACATAAAAAAACAACTTTTACTTTTTTAATTTTTGCTTTGTTTGCTTTAGGAAGATTTGTTTATTTCATGAGAGAAGGAATAGGAATAAGAGGAAGAGGAGGAGAGGGAAGAGGAGGAGGAGGAAGAAGAAGAAGAAGAGGAGGAGACTAAAGAAAGAGACAGAAGCGAGGCCAGCACATCACTGTGCTGGGGACAGAGCTCCGAATCTCATGCTTGGCAACTCCAGTGCTGTCCCCACCATGCCGTCTTCAGGACCACTAAGTAGTTGCTTTTAAAATGAGAACATAGCCCATGCCCAGCAGAAAAGCAGTTACAGAAGCCAGAACTCCCATTGCACCCCCCCCCAAAATGCTTGGTTCATACTCCCAGAGCGGGAGAAATATTAGCAGGAAGATGACCAGAGGGCTCTGAACTCCAGCTCCATCAGGACCTGGAGAGAGAAGAGGAAAAAAAGGAAGGGGCATTCAGATGTCGTAATAGGTGGAGGTGTGACTTGGAAAGGAAAAGAAGATGGGAATCATGGGAAGATAATGAGCAGATACATACAAATATAGACAGATAGTTGTAGAAATGATAGTCAACCCATATCTGCAACCTTAGGAGAACTGCTGTAGCTCCCAGTGGAGGGAATGGGGATACAGAAATCTGGCAGTGGGGAAGGTGTGGAATTATACCCCTGTTGTGTTATAATTTTGTAAATCAATATTAAATCACTGATGAATTTAAAAAATAAAAATGAGAGTTTAGGTCCAACTAAATAGCTCACTTGGCTAATGTACCTGCTTTACCATGCGTGTGACCCAGGTTTGAGTCTTTTCTATCACACACACACACACACACACACACACACACACACACACACACACACACACACGAGATTCTGCTATTTGTGACAACATGGATAAAGCTAAGGTTGTTATGCTCCCTGAAATTAGCCAAAGACACATACTGCACATCATTACGGATATAAGGAATCTCAAAAGAAAAAAACAAGAATAAAATGAAAAAACCAGCCCATGGAGAGAGCAGAATGGAGTGGCTAAGTACTGAGGTGAGGGGGGAGGGGAGCCGGTCGATGCCGGATAAATGGTACAAAGTTCTTGTTATATATGAGTGAGTTCTGGAAACAAAATATACAACATGATAGTTTAGTTTGTAACTCGGTATTATGTATTTGAAATTTGTTAAGAGTATAGACTTTGGTCATTTTACCTTCCTCAGAATTATGTGAGATGATAAATTCATTAATTCACTTAGTGATAATAGTGATTTTATAGTATGATATGTATCAGATAATAAGGGTGTGTATTTTCAATATACTAATAGTTTGTCTATGGCATGCCAAAGTTGGAAAACAGTAAAAGCCTACTAATCACATTAGTATATGCTGTAGGCAGGAGAGTCATAAGGTCTAGGTGAGCTATACTATTTCTTGGAGCACCAATATAGATGGAGGCTAAACTTGTCAGGACTATTGGAAATACAGTAGCCTATTCATGCTCTTTCCCACTACCAGGTAGAAAAGGATGGTGCAGACATTTCCCCCTACTTCTGCTGAAGTGTTTAGTGCCCTCTAGTGGAAGGTAAGACAAAAGTAACTTCCTCTGGTGTAAACTGATGGTAAGACCCTTCTAGCCACTTGGGGTGACTTGGTGTATACTTCCCGTAAATGAAATGAAATCAGATGTTTTCACATCTCAGTTTTCCTAGCTATGTTTGAAGTGTACCCCTGACTCATGTTACTAATGGGTACTACTCTACTGGGTAGGGAAGATATAGGACACGCTTCTTGTTGACCATGTTTTGTGAGCTGTCATGCTAGCCCTGAACCAACCAGTTGACACACCTTAAGTCTGTTGTCATAGGCAAGCCAGGTTTCTAAACAACTAAAATGCATAACATTGTGCCTATTTTCAGCCGTAAGCGCTTCACTTGGCTGTCTAATTTGTTATTCTTTAAATTCTCTCAAGTCCTCAGAACATCACAATTTCAGAACGTCACAATTCCAATAATTTTAACTTTAAATAAGGTGTTCCAAGTATAGTTTTAGCATACAAAACACACTACTTTTATTACTAGAATAAAAATTCTGTCTGCTAGAAATGGACCTACCTTATGTCTCTGCAATTCCTCTCCTGGGGATAGATCCTAAGGAACCCCCAACACACCCATCCAAAAAGATTTGTGTTTACCTATGTTCATAGCAGCACAGTTTGTAATAGCTAAAACCTGGAAGTAACCCAGGTGTCCAACAACAGATGAGTGGCTGAGCAAGTTGTGGTCTGTATACACAATGGAATACTACTCAGCTATTAAAAATGGTGATTTCACCATTTTCAGCCCATCTTGGATGGACCTTGAAGAAATCATCTTTTAAGTGAGATAAGTCAGAAACAGAAAGATGAATATGGATGGGGTGATCTCACTCACAGGCAAAAGTTGAAAAACAAGATCAGAAGAGAAAACACAAGTAGAGCCTGGACTGGAATTGGTGTATTGCACCAAAGTAAAAGCCTCTAGAGGGGGTCAGGCGGTAGTGCAGCAGGTTAAGCACACATGTTGCAAAGCACAAGGACTGGCATAAGGATCCCGGTTCGAGCCCCCGGCTCCCCACTTGCAGGGGAGTCGCTTCATAGGCAGTGAAGAAGGTCTGCAGGTGTCTATTTTTCTCTCCTCCCTCACTGTCTCCCCTCCTCTCTTGATTTCTCTCTGTCCTATCCAGCAACAACAATGACAATAATAATAATAATAATGACAACAACAGAGGGTGGAGGGTAGATAGCATAATGGTTATGCAAACAGACTCTTATGCCTGAGGCTTCAAAGTATCAGGTTCAATCCCCCGCACCACCATAAGCCAGAGCTGAACAGTGCTCTGGTAAAAAGAAAAAATAATAATAATGACAACAACAAGGGCAACAAAATGGGAAAAATGGCCTCCAGGAATAGCGACTTTGTAGTGTAGGAACCGAGCCCCAGTGATGACCCTGAGTGTGTGTGTGTGTGTGTGTGTGTGTGTGTGTGTGTGTGTGTGAGAGGGGGGAGTACAGGTCCTGGAAAAGGATGACAGAGGACCTAGTGGTGGCTGTATTGTTATATGGAAAACTGAGAAATGTTATGCATGTACAAGCTATTGTGTTTACTGTCAACTGTAAAACATTAGTCCCCCAATAAAGAAATTAAAAACAATTCTATCTGCTTACCTAGACCTTAGAAAATGTAACATGCGTTAGTGAGATTTTTGTAGCTTCTGTGTATTTTTCTTCCTCCCTTTTTCTCAGTCTTGCCTGGTGACATCAAAGAGCTGGACAAGTTACGAACTTTTCAGGTTTTTATTGTTTCTGGGAATTGAAGTGATTCATCAAAGCCATTTGGAAAGTCTGTTTGTTTTAATATATATAATTCATGGCATTTCCCTTGCTAAAGCCTGGATTGTAACCCAAGACAACCAGAGTATTTGCAAATATTTATTTTATTGATGTTGGTCATGACCACACCAGTAAAAAGAAACAGAATCTGTTATGAATTCAGTTCCTAATTGAGATCTTGTTGTGAATTAAAAACTTTAAAATCTGCTATCTCGTCCAGCCACTGTCCTCCGAACATAATTCTTTCAGTGTCTACCTCAATCATGACCACTGGAGGAACAGAAAAATATTAAACATGCAGTCTCCTTTGTTCAATAGTTTTGTCTTAAGTGTTTTTCAGACCAACACATATATTTTTAAAAAGTTTTATTAATGATTTAATATTGGTTTACAAATTACAAGGTAACAGGGGTACAATTCCACACTGTTCCCACCACCAGAGCTCTCTGTGGCCCTGTTCCCTCCATTGGAAACTATAGTGAGTCTCCCAAGGTCACAGATATGGATTGACTGTTATTTCTGTATCTATCTATCTATCATCTATCTATGTCTATATTTTTGCCCATTTCCCCTATGGTTCTGCCTTCTCTTCATTTTGAAGTCACACCTACACCTATTATTACTTCTAAATGTCCTTCCTTTTCTCCTCTTCTCTCTCCAGATCATGATGGAATTGGAGGTCAGTGCCTTCTGGTCACCTTCTAATATTTCTCCCCCCCTGGGAGTAGGGAGTAAAATTCTTTATGGGGTGCAGATGGTGGAAGTTCTGGCTTCTGTAATTGCTTCTCCGCTGAACATGGGTATTGACAGGTGGATCCATAACCCAAGCCTGTTTCTGTCTTTCCCTAGTGGGGTAGGGATCAGGGGAAGTGAGCTTCTCGGACACATTGGTGAGGTTGTCTGTCCAGGGAAGTCAGATTGGAATCATTGTAGCATCTGCAACTTGGTGGCTGAAAGGCAGTTAAGATAAGAAGCAGGACACAATCTTTAATAAATTGGAACCAGAACGTACGAACAGAGCAGGTGAGAATAGGGATTTTAGGGTAGTAAGAAGCTAGGAAATCTATTTTAAATATGTTCCTAGGGGCCCACGAATTTAGTAATTTTTGCTAGAGCTTGATAGTTAACATGGAGATGGACTAAGCATATTGTCGGGGGAGAGGTAGTCTGAGTTGAGAATAAGGCTAGAAGGCTAGAACGCTGTATCAGAGCAGAGAGTAGCTCCCAGTCTTGAAGAGAATATATGGATACAATTAACTTCAAGACATTTTTGATGTTTACTAAATTACCTTTTTCCTATTCATTTTGTATCTACTGCGAAACACAAGATGCAAAATATTCCCAAGAGTGTCTAATTAGACATGGTACATACAGAATCAAACAATACTGCACAAGACAATGTCTTGTCCATATATATTCACTCACTTGTTACTTTTCTCCAGTTTTTGTGTAATATATTTCATTTGACTAGCACTTTTAGAATTGACATTTCTTTTCTTTTTTCTTTTTCTTTTTTTAAAACACTTTTAAAAATTTTTTATCTTTATTTATTTATTGGAAGAGACAGCCAGAAATTGAGAGGGGGGAGGGAGAGATGGAAAGAGGGAGAGACAGAGAGACACCTGCAGCCCTACTCCACCACTCGTGAAGCTTTCCCCTTGCAGGTGGGGACCAGGGGCTTGAACTTGTGTCACTTGGCAGTGGCGGTGGGACGCAGAAAAAGGAGATTTGGAGCAGAAAGGGAACACAATCCTTTATTTGCGCTGGCACGTCAGAGTTGGGTGAGAGAGCAGCAGGTTGGGCCACGTGGAGGCAGCAAAACTGGCCGCCTCACGCAGCACCCTTCCCTGCGTCTGATCACCCAAGTGAAGGGCCGGCAAGAGAGCGAGGTGCAGAAGAAGAAGGACTTTTATGGGAATAGCTCTCGTGAGAATGGGAAGGGGGAGGAGTAACCAGAGCACTCCAGGGTAGGATAATAACTCTGGCAGGAATGGGAAGGGGGAGGAGTAGCCATAGCACTCCAACTATAGCGGGGAATTGACAATGGCCTGAGGGCACAACATGGTGTAACAGGTGCTCCGAGAATGTCCCAACTCTCGTGGGAACTAGCAATAGCCTGAGGGACAACACGGCAGATGTGACTGCGTCTGCACAATTACCCAGCAAACCTGGGACCTTGTGCACTGTAACATGTGCACTCAGCCAGGTGCGCCACTGCCTGACCCCTCTTTTTTCTTTTGTTATAATCATCTTTTCTTGATTACACTTTGGAGAAAATGAATGTGAAAAAAAGAGAGGTTCGTGTGATAAATTGTCTTTAATCAATTAAAACCCCAAATAAATAAATATAACATTCTGCAGTTTGGTCACCAGAGACTATATATGCAGAAAGGTTGAGAGTGACATGGTTCTGAAAGTGTGAGACGTATTTAATAGTGTCAGTCACATGATGTTAAGGTACATTGTCATGTGACGGTGTAGTAATCAGTGAGGGTAAATGCATTGCCTTTTCCTCTCTTCTGAGTACAACGATAATATACAGGGCTAGGCCTGCATTGGTTATGTCTGAAATAAATTACTCACAGCCAGTTGGCCCTGGTTTCACCCAATAAAGACCAGCCAGCCAAAGTTCATCTCCAGGATTTGTCACCAGGAACTACGGGAGGAGATTGTAATTGTTATTAAGACGGCACCTGTTAGTCTCTTTCCGGGCCCCCAGACTCCTGAAATAATTCACTTTGGGAAGGAACTAACTTCGTTATTTGTTGTTCCTCAGACTTTTTTGCCTTTTCCGTGTGTCTAAAAAAGATTCTCTTTTTTAAAATATTTCTTTTTTTAATTTATAAAATGGAAATATTGACAAGACCACAGGATAAGAAGGGTACATTTCCACACGGTGCCCACCCCCAGAACTCCATGTCCCATCCCCTCCCCTGATAGCTTCCCTATGCTTTATCCCTCTGGGAGCATGGACCCAGGGTCATTGTGGGATGCAGAAGGTGGAAGGTCTGGCTTCTGTAATTGCTTCCCCACTGAACATGGGTGTTGACAGGTGGATCCATCCCCCTTAGCCTGTCTCACTCTTTCCCTAGTGGAGCAGGGCTCTGGGGAGGCAGGGCTCCAGGACACATTGGTGGGGTCCTCTGCCCAGGGAAATCAGGTTGGCATCATGGTAGTGTCTGGAACTTGGTGGATGAAAAGAGTTAAGATATAATGCAGAACAAATTGTTGACTAATCATAAGCCTAAAGGCAAGAATATTACAGATGAGGATTTGGGGTCTCCGTTTTGAAAAAAGCTAGTAGGTCTGTTTTAGGTCTATTCCAGAGGGCCCAAGACTTTACTATAATTTAAAAAAAATTTTTATTATATTTATTGATTTATTGGATAGAGATAGCCAGAACTCTAGAGGAAGGGGGTGATAGAGAGGGAGAGAGACAGAGAGACACCTGCAGCCCTGCTTCACCACCCACAAAGCTTTTCCTTGCAGGTGGGGACCAGGGGCTTGAACCCAGGTCCTTACACATTGTAACATGTGTGCTCAACCAGGTGCGCCACCTCCGGCCCCTACTATAAGTTTTTGCCTGAGCCTGACATCTAATATGCAAGTGGATAGAGACACAGAGAAATTGAAAGGGGAGAGGGAGATAGAGAGTGAGGATGACAGTGAGACACTTGCAGCCCTGCTTCACCATGAAACTTTCCCCCTGCAGGTGGGGACCAGGGATTTGAACCTGGGGCTTGCATATGGCAATGTGAGCATTTAACCAGGTGCACCATTGCCGGTCCCCTGGATTTTTTTTTTTTTTTATGAATCCTATCTTTATGGTCACTTGCAACTACTAGTTCTGCCCTATATCCTTTCATTGCTTCCCCCCCTCCAATTCCAATGATTACTTTATTGAGGAAATGTTGATTTACAAGATTTTAATTGTCACAAGTGTATATTTCCACATTTCCGCAGTATTGCTATCAATACATTTCCCCCTCAATCAAAGACCATCATCTTATTCCACCCTAACAATCCAAGTCTCCAGTCTCCCCTTAGTAATCTCCCTTCAGCCTCTTGAGTCCTGGAATCTGCTATGCTAGTCCCTTGAGGACTGTGTTGTCCTGTACTTTGTTGTCTTAGAGCCCATCTGTGAGTGAGATCATCTGCTATTCATCCTTCTTCTGGTTTATTTCATTCAACATGACTCCTTCGAGTACCTTCCATGTTGTAGCAGAGGAGAAACTACCATTGCTCTTTACGATTGTGATAGTATACCACTGTGTCTACAAGCAACAACTTCTTTAATCATTCCTCTGTTGTTGGACACTCGAGTTGTTTCTAAATGTTGGCTCTTACAGATGGCACTGCCATGAACAGAGATGTGCATAGGTCATTTCAAACAGATACTTTTGTGTTTTTTGGATTAATGCCGAGGAGAGAAATTGCTAGGCCTAACTTGGATTTGATAGAATAGTTATGATTTTCCTTATCAATTTTTCACACTTGATATAACAAAGTAAAGGACTCTAGAGAAGGAGCAGAAGTGAGGGGTCAATGGGGACCTTGTGGCCCTGGTGCCTGATAATGAAAAAGGAGCCACAGTGGGGGGTGAAAATGTTTGTCAGACACATGGCATGGGAAGATGAGACATTGTCCCTGAGTGTCGGCGCCTGTACTGTAAACCACGAGGACGGGGCACGGTCCCTGAGTGTCGGCGCCTGTACTGTAAACCATGGAGACGGGGCACGGTCCCTGAGTGTCGGTGCCTGTACTGTAAACCACGAGGACGGGGCATTGTACCTGAGTGTCGGCGCCTGTACTGTAAACCACGAGGACGGGGCATTGTACCTGAGTGTCGGCGCCTGTACTGTAAACCACGAGGACGGGACATTGTACCTGAGTGTCGGCGCCTGTACTGTAAACCATGGAGACGGGGCACGGTCCCTGAGTGTCGGCGCCTGTACTGTAAACCACGAGGACGGGGCACGGTCCCTGAGTGTCGGCGCCTGTACTGTAAACCACGAGGACGGGGCACGGTCCCTGAGTGTCGGCGCCTGTACTGTAAACCACGAGGACGGGACATTGTACCTGAGTGTCGGCACCTGTACTGTAAACATGAAGATTCTTCTTCTTCTAGCGTTTGCCCTTCTTCCGTAGCCAGTCAACAGCGTCAGGTTGAGCCTGATGTCAAGTTTCGAGACCTCCTTTGAATCTGGAGAGGCGGCAGTCGTTGACTGTGTGGGTCATAGTCTGTCTGGAGCCGCAGGGGCAGTTCGGGTCGTCTCTGGCTCCCCAGCGATGGAACATAGCGGCGCACCGGCCATGGCCTGTTCGATAGCGATAGAGGAGGGCCCGATCATAACGTGCTAGGTCAAAGCCGGGTTGACGCTCGCAGGGGTCTGTGATGAGGTGTTTGTTCTTGACCTCAGCTGACTGCCAGCTCTGTTTCCAAGAGTCTGGAACAGAGAAGTTCAGTGTAGGCATAGGGGACCAGATTGGGTGACGAGACGTCAAGTGTTGGACAGGGTGGGTGAAGATATCCACGTATATTGGCAGGTCCGGTCGAGTGTAGACGTGGGAAATGAACTTAGATGATGCCGCATCCCAACGAATATCTTGCAGGGCGATGGTGCTAAGAACTGGCAGCCATGGAACCAGGGTGGTACTGTAAACCACGAGGACAGGACACTGTACCTGAGTGTCGGCACCTGTACTGAAAACATGAAGATGAGACACTGTACCTGAGTGTCGGCACCTGTACTGTAAAACATAAATCCTCCAAGGAAGTAGCTCCAGGATCTCTATTGCTTCAACAGTTATTGCAAGTTTAATAAAATCATAGTGTTGCTATTCTAGGATGAGTAGTCTCTGAGCTGTTCGCCTACTGTGCACCCTTAATCCACTTAATATGCATTAGTGATGTTGCAGAATTCATCTCCAAACACGGGACCAGTGCTGGGTGTGGTGAATAGAGAGGAGTTTAATACACCAGTGAGTGAGAGCTCTGGATCTCTCCAGGAAGTTCTCTGCCCAAGACAAAGGAACAGCACTGATTATATAGAGTTTTACATCTTGGTTACAAAGAGAACGCAGTCATTGGCACACTGTAGGATCGTGAGCTTGGGCCCTGGTGCTAGTTGGATACAGGGGTCTTATTTCTTCTGGCTAGGCTCAGTTCCTCTCTAGCTGTCCTGCTTCGCAGTGTGGAGGGAGGAGGTAAGGTAGCTGCAGGCACTGATGGCTGTGAGGCCCATCAGGCACAGAGGAAAGACACTTAGGCTAGATGTCCCTACATCACAGAGGAAATGCAAATCTCCACCAGGCATGTAGATTAAAATACCTACATAGGGTGAATCAGGAGAGGACGCCCTCTATGTTCATCTATGTTTCCATTTCAGTGATCCACCAGCTCCCAGGGATGGTTCTAAAAGCTGGGCGAGAGCCAGCAAGATGGTCTGCTATATCTACCATGCCCCTGACTCAGGTTGGAACTTGGTCCCTACCACACTGGAAGCAGTGTTGATGTTATGGTGTCTTTCCCTCTCTCTTTCTGTCTCTGTTTAGATCTGAAAAAGCTAGCCCAGAGCAGTGACATCCCTGCAGTGACAACAACAACGAAATCAAAATAACAAAAACAGATAAACAAAACCAAAATAGTCAGAAAAGGAAGAACAACAACAAAAAAAAAGGTCTGGGAAGATAGCGAGATTAAGAACCTATGTTTTTTGTTACCTATAATTTTTTATTTACCGTACTGCTTCATTAGAGGAACAGTGGAAAGTCATGATTCTGTTTGATTTGTTGGGGGGAGGGGAGATTGTACGCTTTCACACACAGGATTGATCCACAATTATGATACCAACAATATTCTACAAGCTGTGTGATCCAAGTGAATTTAAACCACTTAAGTATTTTATTCTGCATTGTAGTTGTGAATAAGATTTAATTTGATGGGAAGTCACATTATTTTACTATGTCATACTAAAAAAGAATTTCTTCTTCTCTTTTCTATAGCGGTTAAAATGAAACTGACCTATTCAAACATAATGAGATGTCGGTTTCCATGGTAGTACTACAAGAACAACTCACACAGAGAAAGATTTCTAAAGCTTCAGTAGCCTATCCTCAGAATTGTGTGGTTACTAATAATCTCAAGAGACCCTGGAATCTTAGAACATACAGAATCAGGAGTGAGGAAAAGAAAAGATCATGCTCCATTCTCTGCCTCTTTTTATACATAGTGCTAATAAGTGTGGGCTAGACTAGAAAAAGAAAGAAAGAAAGGAAAAGGGGAAAAAAAAGGCAGTTAAAACTAGTGATTGATACTATCTTCTGCTAAATAGTGGTCACAGTGGCAAGTGCCTTTCCCCAGCATTCTCAGTTATTCTGATAAGATCTCTAAGTAGATGTTACCTGAGCTGGACACATTAAAAGAAATTCCTGCTAGGCTATAAACAGTCAAAGAAAGAGATGATAGCTCTGATAACTCTGATAATATTTTGAAGTGGAAAATATCAAAAGGATGGAGAGGATTGGAATGGAATGTCTGAATCATGGAGTGAGAGGAACATTCTAGCAGCTCTCTAGGAAACAGAGATTGAAGCTGTGGGGGGAGGAGTCCTGAACCTGGAAAATACCAAAATGATCATTACTTATGACTGTATTTGATTCTGATTTTTAAAATTAGGTCTTATCATGACTTGAGTGCATCTCATCCTAGTTTATACACTTTTCGCTCTGCCAAAGAATTCTTAATTCTTTCAATTGCCCTTAGATGAATCAGGTGCCAAGGAGCAGACACAAGTAAAATATTCACGGTGGAGATATACCATCCATTGTAAATTCAGATATTTTCATGACACTAAGAATGCTAGCAAGTACTGCATAGCCATGGTTTTAACTCTAAATTAGTCCATTCCATCTGGTTTACATATATATATCCCTGCTGAAGAATTTGCGTTGCGCCAGCTTGAATGCGTAGATAAAATCGGGAGCAGGAAAGGAGGCTACAGCCCTGGTCATGCTGGCATCATCTTACAAGATTCTGCCTGAACAACTAGTACTTAACTCCAGTGAGTTCTCTCCTTCTCACGTTCAAACTGGTCCTGGTCCTTTGACCTAGATTTCAGTCAGATCATTTGAAAGGAGAGTGAGTCAACAGCCTGTTTGTTACTTGAAAAAAAGAAATTAAAAAAAAAAAAGGTTTTCTCTCCACCCATCTAAGAAACTCCTATTTCCAAACTGATATCTATATGTATATCCACAGTTGTTTTAAATGGTGGACATCTACCCAGAGAGCATTGCATTTCTGCCTTATCAATGCCAATGAGAAGTCCCCAGATTTTATTGACTGTCTTTAGTGAACTAAGGCATTTTTCTCCCCACCTAGTTGTTAACACTCTCCATAGTTTGATTAGGGGATTTAGGAATGCAGGGTGATAATGGTTTTTATTTTTTAAATTTATTATTTGTTAGTGACTTACAAAATAACAGGGCTACAATTCCACACTGTTCCCACCACCAGAGTTTTTGTCCCCATTTCCTCCACTGGAAACTGCAATGGGTCTCCCAAGGTCACAGGTCCGGGTTGACTATTATTTCTGTAACTATCTGTCTATATATTTATACAAAATTTTGTCCATTTTTTTCTATGGTCTTGCCTTCTCTTCTATCTTAAGCCACAAATACATCTGTTACTACTACTAAATACCTTTCCATTTTTCCTCTTCTCTCTCTGGGTCCTGATGGACTTGGGTTCTAGAGCCCTCTGGTCATCTTCCCTTAACATTTCTCCCCCTCTGGGAATATGGACCAAAATTCTTTTTGGTGTGCAGAAGGTGGAAGTGCTGACTTCCGTAATTCCATCTCCACTGGACATGATCATTGGCGGGTGGATCCAGACTCCCAGCCTGCTTCTATTTTTCCCTAGTGGGGCAGGGCTCTGGTGAGGTCAAGTTCCAGGACATGTTGGTGAGGTCATCTGCCCATGGTGTTCAGGATAGAATTATAGTAGCATCTGCAACTTGGTGGCTAAGAAGTAGTTAAGAAGCGGAACAAAATGTCTAATAAATAGGAACCAGAATGTATTAACAGAGCAGGTGAGAATAGGGGTCTTAGGGTAGTAAGAAGCTAGGAAGTCTATTTTAGGTATATTTCTAGTGACCCATGACTTTAGTGATTTTTGCCTGAGCAACAAGGAAGCAGGCTAAAAATATTGTCTGGAAAGGTGGTTTCAGAGTTAAAAGAGAACTAGAAAGCTGGATTAGGGCAGAGAGTAGCTCCCAAACTTGAAGAAAATGTATAACTACAATTAACTGTTTGTCCTTTGATCTGTCCCAGGGCCCATGTCTATTCACATTCAGCACAGGAGCCTGTGTGACCTCTGAGTCCCTGTCAGTCTGAGCTCACAGTCCGTGGTCTCTGCTGGGAACATTCTGGGCTCCACTCATTTCAGGACCCGTCTTCCTCGAGTGGCAGGGTAGGATGATTCACCCTTCCTTTGGAAAGTGGGGCAGTTCCCACCATCGCTCCTTTATAGTGAGGGTAAGGACCTATAGAGGCTCTTGAAAGGGAGGGTTATGGTAACATTCCTGATAGATGTGACCAGTGACGGTAAAAAGAGGGGTCAGTTAGAGGTCTAGGACCATCATATCTATGGGGGAATCCTAGGATTCCCTGACTTGGGCCCCAGATGATGGGGTGGCCTAAAAGTGACCAAAGAGGCCACTGAATTTTTATTAATTAGTATTAATTATTATTTCCTATTATTTTACCAGAGCACTGCTCAGCTGTGGTTTATGGTGATAAAGAGGATTGAACCTGAGACTTTGAGCCTCAGGCATGAAAGTTTCTTTGCATACCATTATGCTATCTCCCTCACCCAAGAGTGAGAATGTTTTAAACATCTTTCCTATGCTTTACCTCTGAAAAATCTGACTAAAATTGTATTGAACACAGCAGATTACACGGTGAACTCTTGCTGTGGTAAAATGTGTTGAATCTGATAATTCCTCTATACATACCATTTAATTTTGAACAGCTAATAAACAGGGTAAGGAATCCAGAGTGGGCTGCATGGATCAGGAAGCTGTGGGATGTTCTTTTTAATTGAATGCTTTGGATAAGACATGAAAGGTCTTTAAAAGCTTAGGGTACCTACTTAGCTCTAGGTGGGATAAATGATAATATCCCACTGATCACACATTCAAAAGAAAGCCTTGTCATTCAGTAGAAAAACCCATTTCCTGGAATTACCACCAAATGCCATGTTTAATGGATTTCATTTTCAAAAAAGAAAACAACTGTTTCTTACCGTAAAAATAATGGGATTAATGGGAAAGATGCAGGCATAAGTGCACATTTATTTATGCCTAATATTTAATGAAAGGAAACACAAAAGCCAACTAAGAGAAGAGAAGGGTTCATTAATCCTGAAACTAGAGCTGTCTTCATTTTCATAATATGAACTCAGGTTGGCTGATGCCAAGGGCTGCTACCTGATTCTCTCATTCTTGAGCAGGGTGGGCTCATAACTGTGGAGAGTGGACTCATAACTGGTGCAGAGAAAGCCTAATGATACTTCTTCGCTAGAGAAAAAAATACTGGCAGATGAGTGGGTTCCCAAAAGACTGGAAAGTATCTTGCTTGGAGTTGAGGGGATGCTGGAGGAGGCTCTATATAATTGAATGGTCCCATTCTGTTTATCCAAGCCTTCCTTCCTTCCTTCCTTCCTTCCTTCCTTCCTTCCTTCCTTCCTTCCTCCCTCCCTTTTTTCCTTTCTCCCTCCTCCTCCTTCCTCTCCCCTTTCCCCTCCCCCTCTCCTACCCCTCCTGTAACCATTTGGATCTTTCAGTGACATTAAGGAATACAGATTCAAGCAGGAGACTTTACAAGAGAGCACAATGCATAAGATGCTAAAACCAAGATAAGAGAAATCACTTCCTACTAAAAAATATGATACCGATATTAATTTCCTAGCTTGATAGTCAAACTATGTTTACATCAGTTGTCAATATATATTATTCATAAACAATGTGTCTAGAGTACACTTCCAATAAATGTTTGTTGAATGATTGACTTTATTTCACACATAGTGATGTAGCTTTGTGCTAGAGTGATCATTAGCCTAATGAAGGAATATATGTGAAAATGCAGAAATAGAGTAAAAATAGATCTCACTTTATAGCTGTTAAGTTAGAATCATGGAGGCCTCTGGAGTCAGAGCTAGTTAACCTAATGGGGGACATGCCTTATCATGTGCTTGACCCAAGTTCAAGACCTGAGCTACACCACTATCATCTATCTAAATGAGACGAATAAACTGCCTGGAGAAGGGAAGTTGTACAGGTTCCAGCTCTAAAAAACAATAGAAATGGGGAGTCGGGCGGTGGCGCAGCGGGTTAAGTGCATGTGGCGCAAAGCGCAGGGACCAGCAGAAGGATCCCTGTTCGAGCCCCAGCTCCCCACCTGCAGGGGAGTCGCTTCACAGGCGGTGAAGCAGGTCTGCAGGTGTCTGTCTTCCTCTCCCCCTCTCTGTCTTCCCCTCCTCTCTCCATTTCTCTGTCCTATCCAACAACGATGACATCAATAACAACAGCAATAATAACTCTAACAACAATAAAAACAACAAGGGCAACAAAAGGAAAAATAAAATAAAAAATTAAAAAACAAAAAAACAAAAGAATCACTGAGAGAATGATAGGAATGTGTAGCAGCACAGCACATTCTTCTGGGTATTTATTACTCAGTATTTATTGTCGCTATCACTGGGAAGGGTTTTGAGCAGAGAAGTGATGTAATATGCTCAACATTTTTATAATTTTAATTTTTTTTAAAGTTCTAAAAAATATTTATTTATTTATTTATTTATTGGATAGAGACAGCCAGAAATTGAAAGAGTATGGGGTGACGAAGAGGGGGAGAGACAGAGAGACACCTGTAGCCCTGCTTCATCACTCGTGAAGCTTTCTCCCTGTAGGTGGGGACCAAGGGATCTAACCTGGGTCCTTGTGCACTGTGAGATGTGTGCTCAGCCAGGTGTGCCACTACCCGACCCCTGCTCAACATTTTTACAGTTCTTCTTCTTCTAGCGTTTGCCCTTCTTCTGTAGCCAGTTAATGGCTTTGAAAGTGACTGGGATCCATGTGGATTCAGTCGGCTAGGAAGGATCGTCAGTTTCCCCAATGAATGGGTACTCACGGGATGCACCACGGGAAGGTCGATTCAATGCATCCCATTTTTACAGTATATAGAACAGAAAGAAAAAAAAAATCTTGCCCTTGTGAAACTTATATTCTGGTAGAAAAATCAGAGAGCAACAAAGTAAGTAAAATGTAGAGAACAGGTTGTAAGGCCGAGAAAGGGAATTCTGGGGACTGTTGTGGGATCCTGGGCAGGGCACGGGGTGGGGTAAAAGTGTGGTAGGAAGACAACTTAGAGGTTATCGCATAATCAAGGCAGGAGACGGTGAGAGCTTGTGGGATTGAAGTAGTAGTACCGAGGCTGGTACAGCATGGCTCCAGAGTCCCAGGTTCAATCCCCTGTACCACTGTGCTCCAGGGATGCATTGGATCGACCTTCCCGTGGTGCATCCCGTGAGTACCCGTTCATTGGGGAAACTGACGATCCTTCCTAGCCGACTGAATCCACATGGATCCCAGTCACTTTCAAAGCCAGCAACAAGCAGCTCCTGACAGCTTTCAACCTGACGCTGTTGACTGGCTACGGAAGAAGGGCAAACGCTAGAAGAAGAAGAAGTGTGCCCCAGAACTCAGTCATGACTATCTTGAACTAGACTTGCTCACTGAGAGGCAGTGAAGATCATTGGATATATAGTTGGATAATCTGGTTAAGGTCTGACTCCAAGACTCCCAAGTGCTTGGACCGTTATTTAGCCTTGCTATGGTTCAGTTTTGTCATCAGTCAAATGGGAAATAATTTTGTAACTCAGAATTGTTGTGAGGTTGAAATGAGTCACTTCCTGTCATGATCTTGGAAATATGCCCAACATGAAATAAATATTCAAAACTAATATTCAAAAAGTCGTAAGAGCAGCCGCTGACATTATATAGTCCTCTCTTTATACCGGGCGCTAGTCTAAGAACTTTATGGTCAACTCGTTTTATCACTCACAGGAATCCAGGAGGCAAATGTTGTTCCCCATAATGGGATGGAGTTAGAGGGGAAGTTGGGTTGCACAGCTATCAAGTCAAAGATCTGGGGCTCCATTCTAGGCTGTCTGCCGTCAACGCTCACGGAGTGTGGACTTTCACAGCCTCATAGTTGTTTCTTCTTTGTATTCGGTGACCATTCTCAATCTACTTATGAACCTGCTTCACTGACAGCCCGTTCACTGAGAGCCAGTTATTATCAATTCTACTTCTAAGGAGAACTGTTACCTCTCCAGTCGACTTTGTAAGGTATAATATCTAATTGGCCTAGGAATAACCCATGTCTCTATTAGCTACGTCCTAGTGCATCAGGCCCTTCTCTGATCTGAACTCTCTGGGTGATTAGTATTCTATTCTTCAAGAGCAATACAGAAATTCAATTCTGTCTACTTTGACGGCAAGTACCCATTCTTGGCTGATCTATCTCCCTGACCGCTGCCACTTTGGGGCATTCTTGTTTTATCATGTCTTGTCCACCCCTGTAGGCAATATTTGCTTAGCTAAATGACTGTTCAAACACATCACACACACCATCACACTATATATAGAATATTATTTTCCACTAGGTATATATAACCTCCCTAGCTAAGATCTTATTAGGAAGATACATTATAATAATTTAGAGAATATTGCTAGGGGGAGCCGGGCAGTAGCGCAGCGGGCTAAGTGCACATGGTAGCAAAGTGCAAGGACCGGCGGGAGGATCCCGGTTTGAGCCCCAGGCTCCCCACCTGCAGGGGAGTCGCTTTACAGGTGGTGAAGCAGGTCTGCAGGTGTCTGTCTTTCTCTCCTCCTCTGTCTTCCCCTCCTCTCTCCACTTCTCTTTGTCCTATTCAACAACAACAACATCAATAACAACAATAATAAAACCACAACAATAAAAAAAGCAAGGGCAACAAAAGGGAATAAATAAATAAATATTTTTTTAAAAACTTAAAAAAAAAAGAGAATATTGCTAGGGGTTAAGTGCACATGGCACAAAGCACAAGGACCGGTGTAAGGATCCTGGTTTGAGACCCCAGGTCCCCACCTGCATGGGGGGGGGGGTCAAGTCACAAGTGGTGAAGCAGGTCTGCAGGTGTCTGTCTTTCTCTCCCCCTCTCTGTCTTCCCGTCCTCTCTCCACTTCTCTCTGTCTTATCCAACAACGACAATAATAACAACAAAAATAAACAACAAGGGCAGCAAATGGGAAAAAATAGCCTCTAGGAGCAGTGGATTTTGAGTGCAGGCATTGAGCCCCAGCAATAACCCTAGAGGCAAAAAGAAAGAAAGAAAGAAAGAAAGAAAGAAAGAAAGAAAGAAAGAAAGAGAGAAAGAAATGGAGGAAGGAAGAAAGAAAGGCTATTTCTAGGAATTTGATAACTTTTATTTTGTCTTTACTTATTCCTTCTTTGGCAGCATTTTTTTCTTATATATAGATTGACCCATATCACTTCCCTTCTCTTTAAAGAATTGCTTTTAGCATTTCTTGTAACGAAGATCTGTCGGTGAGAGATTTCCTCAGTTTTCTGTTTGTCTGAGAAAGTCTTTATTTCATCTTTAATTTTAGAAGATAATCTCACAGGGTACAGGATTCTATGTCATTGATTCCTTTTTTTTTTTTTTTTTCAACACTTGAAATATTTCATTCTACTCCATTCTTGGTAGCATGGTTTCTGAAGAGAAGTCAGACAAAATTTTTTTTGTTCTTCTGTAGGTAAGATACTTTTCCATCAGGCTTCTTTCAGAATGTATTTATTTATTTATTTATTTATTTATTTATTAACCTGAGCACCGCTCAACTCTGGCAAATAGTGGTGTGGGGGAATGAACGTAGGGTCTCAGAGCCTCAGGCATTAGAATCTGTTTGCATAACCATGACACTATCTTCTCCACCCCAGGACTTTGTTCTTCATTTTCTGGAGGCTGAAAATGTTATGCCTGTAGGTATAGTTTTTATTTTGCTTTTTTTTTTTTTTTTAATCTTGCTTGGTAAACTCCTGGGTCTGTAGTTTAAACTCTGACATTAATTACCTCCAGTTTCATCCATTTTGTCCCAAAGACACAATATTGTCTCTTTCCATTGCAGAGTTGATTCCATGGAGTTGACACCCCATGACGTCTTTAGCCAGTCATCTGTTCGTGAACATTCAGGCTGCTCCCACTCTTTGGCTGTTGTGAATAAGGTGGTTATAAATATAAGAGTGTGTGTGTCCCTTCTAATTAGGGTTTGCATGTCCTTTGGATAAATGCCTAAAAGTGGTATTATTAAATCATGCAGCACTTCCACCTTTATTTGTTTAAGGACCCTCCATGCAGTCTTCCAAAGGGGCCGCGCTAGTTTGCATGTTGACTGGAAGAATCTGGTCAAGCACCCAGAGGTAAGTCTCACAGAATTAGGACCTTCGCGTGACTGGGCACCTCTGGAGTGTTTGACTCTCAGAGTTGTCCACATGGAACCTCCAGAATCCATCAGTTACAGTTGAGGTTTTCCCTTCACCAACGCTGGTTCCCAAGGAGGTAACAACCTTCTGAATCTCCGTTCCAGGAAATGGTGACTCCTTGTATTACCTGCCTGGCTCTCCAGTTCTGCAGGCAGCAGCTTATTCTGTATCCTGCTTGTTTTATGGATCCTAGATAAGCTGTTTTTTAATTAAAAAAAAATAGCTTTAGTAGTGATTTAGTAGCAGTTCACAAGGTTATAAAATTATAGGGGTATATAGTTCCACACCATTCTCACCACCAAAGTTCTGTGCTTCACACACCACTCTCCCTCCCTTCCTCCCTTCCTTCCTTCCTTCCTTCCTTCCTTCCTTCCTTCCTTCCTTCCTTCCTCTCTCTCTCTTCTTGTTCATGTGTTTCAATTCTCTATATCCCACATATGAGTGAAACCACCTGGTAGTTGTGGAAAAGCTAGGTTTTTTTTGGGGGGGAGGGGGTTCAGCTTTTTACTTGCTAGAATGGAGTGACAATTTCCAAGCTCCTTTTATGTTAGACCAGAAACTGGAAGTGGCAACCAGTAATTATATAAAGCTTCTAGACATTTAGGCATAATCATAACATGCATAATAACAAATCCATGACTTTTATGTGTTTTTCTAAAAACAATAGAGCTATATATTTTTTATTTATTTAAGAAAGGAGACATTAACAAAACCATAGGATAGGAGGGGTACAACTTCACACAATTCCCACCACCTAATCTCCATATCCCATCCCTTCCCCTGATAGCTTTCTCATTCTCTGGGAGGATGGACCCAGGGTCATTGAGGGATGCAGAAGGTGGAAGGTCTGGCTTCTGTAATTGCTTCCCCGCTGAACATGGGTGTTGACTGGTTGGTCCATACTCCCAGCCTGCCTCTCTCTTTCCCTAGTAGGGTGGGGCTCTGGGGAAGCGGAGCTCCAGGACATATTGGTGGGGTCGTCAGTCCAGGGAAGTCTGGTCAGCATCATGCTGGCATCTGGAACCTGGTGGCTGAAAAGAGAGTTAACATACAAAGCTAAACAAATTGTTGAACAATCATGAACCTAAAGGCTGGAATAGTGCAAATGAAGTGTTGGAGGGGTACTCACTGCAGACTCTTGTGTACTTCTGCTTTCAGGTATATATTTTTCCCTGGTTATGGACACGTGTGAACATATGCTCTATCTCAGGGGACCTGGCCTATATCTAGGTTTGGGAACTTTATTGGGGAGTGGACCACCTGGGATGGAATTAGAGAATACTATGAAAGGAAAGGTCTCACCTGAGGTTGTCATTCCACACCTGAAATCTCTAGACACAGTCTGAAGTGAAGCATGCTGGGGTGGCACTTGTTACGTTGATTAGGTTGCGATCGGCGAATGCAATATTATTTGATATGGATTGAGAGAAGCATGTAGGAAAGTGGGCCCCACCCTGAGGTTCCAGGACTGGGGGAAATATAGGCTCTATAGTGGAAATGTGAGGTTCCTGCTGTCTTAAGGTTCAAGAAGACAGTGTATAGTTATTGTTATCATCACATTATTCGGTAATTGGGTTAACTTTGAAAAGTCCCTTTGTTAGGGTTTGCTGTATAATACCCAGCATCTTATATGTAGCTGTGCTACCGGTTGCTTTTGTTCTACCTGGTCTAGACTTTTGAGAGAGTCAACATATCAAAGACTCAGCCTATGTATTAAGAAGCCTCAGTCTGTGTTTTAAAAAGTTCGACATATGATCAATTTTTCCCCCTCATGTTAATTAAATAGTGGTTTATATGACTACACTTTAATAGGAGTGTACATAAACACCATTCCCACCACCAAAAGACTGTGTCCCATCCCACCCACCCCCCTGCGCCTCCCCCCCCACTCCAGCCTCCCCCCCCACCTCTGCCGCCCCGGGAAGCTGAATGTCCACCCTCCCTCCCCCTCACCACAGGGTTTTTACTTTGGTGCCATACAAAGCTATATATTTTAAGGAAAATTCCATATGGCATAGCCAAATATGAATAAAAAATATAGATTCTTTCAAAAAATAAACTAGAGGCTGGCAAGCTACAATCCACCTGCTGTTTGTTTCTTTATGCTCAATGTGCTAGAATATTTTTACATTTTTAAATGACTTAAAGAAAAATAAATAACATGAAGGTTGTTTTGTGGCACATGGAACTCATATGTTGTACAGATTGTAGTGTATAGAAATAAAGCTTTATTGACATATAGCCACATGCTTGTCTATGTGTTGTGAATGGCTGTCTTCACACCACAGTGACAGAATTTGATTTAACCATCCCTTGGTAGAATTCCTGGGGGATTGCTTCCAGGACCTGCACAGATACCCTTATGTGGCAACCTTCAAGTCCTGTCTAGAAAGTAGTGTCACAGGGGGAGCCGGTGGTGGCACACCTGGTTAAGTGCGCAGGTTATCATGCACAAGGTTCGAGCCCCGAGTTCCCCACCTGCAGGAAGGAAGCCTCACAAGTGATGAAGCAAGCCTGTAGGTGTCTGTCTTTCTCCCTCTCTGTCTCTCCCTTCTCTCTCAATTTTTGGCTCTAGGCAATAAATAAATAAAGATAATTAAATCTGTTTTTTCCTTTTAAAGGAGCCAGGTGGTTAAGCACACATGCTGCAAAGCTCAAGGGCCAGCATAAGGATCTGGGTTTGAGCTCCTGGCTCTCCACCTGCAGTGTGTGTGTGTGTGTGTGTTTGAGTGTGTGTGGGGGGGTGCTTCCCAAGTGGTGAAGCAGGTCTGCAGGTGTCTATCTTTCCTTACCCCCTCTGCCTTCCCCTCCTCTCTTGATTTGTCTCTGTCCTATCCAACAACAGCAATGGCAACAACAACAATAACAATAACAACAAGGGAAACAAAATGGGAAAAAAATGGCCTCCAGAAGCAGTGTAGCTGCTTAACGCAGGCACTGAGCCCCAGTGATAACCCTGGAGGCAAAAAAAAAATTAAGAAAGAAAGAAGTGTAGTACTCACCTACAACCTATACATACCAGTCTTTCTGTATACTTTATATAATCTCTGGATTGCTTATAATAATAATCAATGATATATATATATATATATATATATATGTATATATATATGTTGTTTTACTATTCGGTTGCTGAAAAAGATACAGTGTATTTTTTCTATACACAAATATGTCATAACAAGTCCAACAACTCAGTATTCCTTAGGGAATAATAAGGGGAAATACCCATGTGTAGCACTGACCCAGTGAGCTACCTACATTTTTTTTTCGATCTGTGGTTGATTGATTCCAGAGGTGTGGAATCTGGGGAGATGAAAGGCAACAAGATTGTGCAACCTGAAAATTCTAAAGTTTGTATTGCCATGCCCTTTGCAGAAATTCTGTCAACCTGTGGAATGAACAAATATGCAAATGATACCACAGGCATCGATGGTAAGACCAGAGCCCCACATCACCTGGGTAGGAGCTGTTTGCTTTGCTACTCATGATGCACAGAGCAGTCATTCATTTGACTATGGATGCTGACTGCAATTATAGGAGACAGCCAGAAGGAAAACATTCAGCCTAATCTTATATATCACTCCATTCTTATCTTAATGCGCATTTCTTTTGAAAATAGGATGGTTCCTGTAACTTGTTGACTTGTTTTCCAGAATCAAGACAGCAACTGGCTGTAGAAACATGTTTTGAAAGTCTCAAGAAAAAAAAAATTCTGCAATGAAATTATTTTAGAATTAATTTTCTTATTATAAACATCAACATCTAGTATAAAAAGTTGTAAAAATGGAGAAGCATAAATATGAAAGCAATAAATAAATAAATAAATTAATTAATTAAAGGGGGAAACTTCCGGGAGGCATGGCCATGGAGTAAGGGCAGACAGTCTGTACTGTCCCTGAAAACAATAAAGATTTACAACTATCAATCTTAACAAACTTCGCAAACTCCAGCCGAGACATCAGCAGAAGCACCGAAGCCTCAGCCACCAAGTTCCAGCTGCTACTCGGATTCCATCCTGACTTCCCTGAGCAGATGACTGTTGGTATGCATGAGACCCCTTCTGTTTCATTTGGTTTAAATCCCCCCTGCTTAACTCTATTCTATTTACATAACCACTTCATTCTATTTACATAACCACTGTTAACAAGTACCACCCTCCCTCCAGGGCATTGGTGGTTCAGTGATAGGATTCTCGCCTGCTCCACCCCCTCCTTGTCACACTCTGATTTTCACCAGTCACTTTTCTCTCCACCCTCTCTATGTCACATCCTGTTTCCACCCTACTTGGCAAGTATATATAAAGACAGCATTGTGAGTTTTACTTTACCTTGAGTTTTGCTTAGCTCGTCTTAGGTTGTGCATGAATAAAGAGATACTGCCTACAGCTCAACCATGAGTCCCTGGTCGTCTGTTACCCACCTGTGAAGCCAGCCCAGTGAAAACAACCTAGCCCAGTGAAAACAACAGATGACCTCACCAGTGCTTCCTGGAACCTCACTTCTTCAGAGCCCTTCCCCACTAAGGAAAGATAGAAACAGGCTGCGGGTATGGATGGACCTGCCAATGTCCATGTCCAGCAGAGAAACAATTACAGAAGTTAGATCCTTCTGCACCCCAAAAAGAAGTTTAGTCCATACTCCCAGAGGGATAAATGACAGGGAAGTTTCCAATGGAGGGGATGGGACACAGAACTCTGGTGGTGGGAACTGTGTGCAATCACACCTCTCATACAATTAGACCCCTTCTTTTTCTTCTTCTTCTTCTTCTTCTTCTTCTTCTTCTTCTTCTTCTTCTTCTTCCTCTTCCTCTTCCTCTTCCTCTTCCTCTTCCTCTTCCTCTTCCTCTTCTTCTTCTTCTTCTTCTTCTTCTTCTTCTTCTTCTTCTTGCGTTTGCCCTTCTTCCGTAGCCAGTCAACAGCGTCAGGTTGAAAGCTGTCAGGAGCTGCTTGTTGCTGGCTTTGAAAGTGACTGGGATCCATGTGGATTCAGTCGGCTAGGAAGGATCGTCAGTTTCCCCAATGAATGGGTACTCACGGGATGCACCACGGGAAGGTCCATCCAATGCAACCCATTAGACCCCTTGCAATCCTGTAAATCGATATTAACTCACTAATGAAAAACGAAAACAGGATTGGGGCAGATAGCTTAATGTTGCTGCAAAGAGATCCTTCTACCTGAGGCTCCAGTTTCTTTTTGCACAAGCATTCTGTGTCCTCCTCTCATGACTCCTCTTCTTTGAGTAGCTTGATTCCAGGACAGAGGAAAACACAAACAGTGCAGTACAATGGTATAAGTGGTGTGCTCGAGGAAAAGCGATCAAGACAGCATTTGGGAGGCCCTATATATTAATTAATGCATTTTGTCTAAAGTATTAGATATGAGCTTAATGAAGCTTATATGAAAATGACTTTTTTTAAAGGTTGAGAGAAGGCCAATGGAACCCAAGAGTAAGAGGATAGCCAGGTCCCAGAAAGGTCTGGGCCAGAAGCTGAAAAGTGCATAGAAATTGAGATCCATTTTCTGGGTACCTGCTGCAGGTACCCACATGACATGTTTATAATGACTATGTGCTTGAGTTTTGCTTCTTTTTCCCTTTAATATAGGTATTCATCTCTTTTCATCATTTCAGATTCTCAGAAGATAGTCTGGTTCACTGTAAACTGCAAGTCCAGTCAACCCCACTGTTGGTGATACCACAGAGATGTCTCAGGGGAATCCATGAGATTATTTTTGCCTGGGGTCCTGACTATCACCTTGCCCTGCTACCTCATGACTTTTTCCTTCTCAAAGGGAGCTGAAGTCATTAACTTATTATTAGTCTTTTTTAGGTTTTTTAATTTTTCCCATTTATTGCCCTTGTTGTCTTTTTATTGTTGTTGTAGTTATTATTGTTGTTGTTGATGTCATTTGTTTGACAGGACAGAGAGAAATGGAGAGAGGAGGCGAAGACAGAGAGAGGGAGAGAAAGATAGACACCTGCAGACCTGCTTCACTGCCTCTGAAGCGACTCCCCTGCAGGTGGGGAGCCAGGGGCTCAAACCGGGATCCTTTTGCTGGTGCTTGCACTTTGTGCCACATGTACTTAACCTGCTGCGCTACCGCCTAACTCCCAATTTATTATTAGTCTTACATTGTAGGATACCTAAAATCAGAGGCAAATATCACTTAGTAAGTATCTATCTGACTATTGTAAGAGAAAATAAACAAAAGACTAGTTGCGTTCCTTTATTTGGAGTTTTATTAGCTTACCTTATTGAATCTATATAAGTGTCTTTTTCTAACTTAGAGTTCTCCCAAGACTGGCTGAGGAGTTACATATTTCTGTATGCTTGTTTGTGAAACTGTGCAACCAGTGCCTGGTGTGTCACGCTTACAAAATTTCATTGTTCTTGCTTATTTTTTCATTCAGACAGAGACAGACAGAGAGACACCACACACTGGAACTCTCTTGTGTTGCCACATCACCCACCATGTGATGTCAAGACTCAAAAGTGGTCTGTGCAGATAACGCAGGCACCCTGCCTGGTGATCTCTCTCTCTAGCTACACCTGTGCCTGGGGCCAGCCCCAGCAGGTTATTAGGGTAACCTGGAGGAGGGGCGTCGGCCAAGAATGAGAACGAGAGACGAGTGAGTTGATGCTGGGTCAAGCTCCAGCAGACATCTCTGTCAGACTCAAGCAGAACTTTATAGTCTCATAAGGCTTAGATCATTAAAACAAAAGTCACCAAGATAAAGATTATTAAAATAAAAATCACCACGTAAGAAAAATCACCAAGCACAGGTAGGGAACACCTCCTGTACCTCCTTCACATTCCAGGGCACTTTTCTCCCTAGAGATCACATCACAGTTTCTATGTGTCTTGTTATTCCTGTACCTGTGTGCTAGGCAGATGTCCTAAGATTAAGATGAATATTCTACCCGTATGCTTATGCCATCCTCTTGCCCCTATGCATCAGAAGTTGTGGTTCATAGAAAGTTCAAGCTTGTTATGTTTCTAGGGGCCTTAAACAAATTGAGCAGCCCATTTTTCATAAAATCTCTTCCATTGTTTGATCAAGGAGTTTGGTTTTGTTCCTTACTGAGAAGGCACCAAGGTGGTGCTGACCTGGCCAGCCTCTCCATAAAGTTCAGCTTTTTAGCTGGAATCCATCTTCTGTGTGTGCTCACTGTGTGACCTAGGCTCTCGCACACTCTTCCTGCATAAGGAAGTGGGAGCAGAGTGGTGGGTGGGAGATTAACAGGCCTATTGTTAATCAAGGTACCAGAACTTCCCATTGATTAATTATGCCATGCAAGGTGGCCCCTCTGCTGTGGTAACCACCAATCTTTCTCTGTACTTTAGGGGGACTACTAAAGGAAGTGGTGTAAATAAAGGGGAAAACATTTTTTCCTATTGGGGCCTCCTGACAAATTCTGCATGACTGATCTTGCTTGTTCCATTGTGATCAGTCTCACAGGGTGCAGTGCAGGTTTTGTCATTACTTTTGTGATTGGTCAGGCTCTGAGCCTGGCCATAGGTCAAGATTATTATTATTTTAAAATACTTATTTATTCTCTTTTGTTGCCCTTGTTGTTTTATTGTTGTAGTTATTGATGCCATTGTTGTTGGATAGGACAGAGAGAAATGGAGAGAGGAGGGAAAGACAGAGAGGGGGAGAGAAAGATAGACACCTGCAGACCTGCTTCACCACTTGTGAAGCGACTCCCCTGCAGGTGGGGACCCGGGGGCTTGAACCGGGATACCTGCGCCGGTCCTTGCGCTTAGCACCACCTGCGCTTACCCCGAGGTCAAGATTATTAAGACCACACAGAGCTTAATCCCAAGCCCTATCCATGGCAAAAGGTGAGATGGTGTCAGTTTGGCCTGGAGAGTCCAGCCGTGCTGAACTTCCTGTGAAACTGGTACTGTGTCAAGTAGATGGCATGGCAGTGCCTGCGTCATGACGTCCCCCATTTTTAGTTTGTAAATGAAACTTTCTTGTTTCCATATAAATGGCTTTGATGCTGAGACCTAGCACTCACTAAGCTCTTAAGATTATTTTTTGTTCTAATTTTAAATATGATTGATTAGCCCTAAGCAAGCTTCCTGAAGTATCTATTGTTTCTGTGGAGCAAATCAATAGTCTACCCTTGTTCTAGAAGCTACCCAAGGCTGTGGGAAGAACCCACTGCCCTCTATATTTCCCCTAACCTTCTCTGCCTGGGGTGCAGGTACTGGGGTGATAAAAGTGGGAGCAAGCAATTCCTTCACAGTCAGCTTATCTGATAATTGGCCAATTGTTATGTTTTGGACCTCTTTAGTCTGGGGCTCTTTAAGGGTTTGTTTTGTATTTATTAAACAGCATTCCTCTTAGGAATAATCTTTTCCGTCAGGTGTTATTTGGAAATAACCAATAAGTCTTATAAAATAGCCAATAACACCCAGTGCTAACAACATGAATGATGGAACAAAAAGGTGGAGTGGTTTTGGTTCCGTCCGGGGCCTCTCACCTGGCGGAGGCCCCCACCATGCTTGGACCTTGTCAGACAGCCAGTGTGACATCGCCTTCACCGTCCCTTCCTTTTTTACTTTTTAACATCAAAGTCTTCAATTCCACTTGGACAGACCAGATACTTATGCTCAGGAGTCAGATGACGACTAGAAGGATAAAAATTAGTATGAGTATTATAATCAAACTTATTCCCAGATTTAGCAAAAATGAGGTCCATGTTTTTCTGTTAACAAGACTGGAAAGCTGTTCTGAGAAGGAAGTAGCTATTTCAGAGGCTGCAGCCTAAGGGACATGGGACTGTCCTGTGAATAGGATTTGTGTTTGTAGGTCTTGAAGATCTACAGAGATATTAGTGGCTGACCATAATCTTTACAAATATTTCTGAATTCTGTCCCAGGGACGAGTAGTTTTGTTCTGGAGATAAAGAGTTACACAAATCCACTTGAAATTTGAATAACATTTTGTGGTCATTCTGATTTTAATATTTTGAATCTGGGTCCCAGTGTATAGAACTACCTCTTCAAGAGCATTAACTCTTATTTTTTTTCCCTCCAGGGTTATTGCTGGGCTCAGTGCCTGCACCATGAATCCACTGCTCCTGGAGGCCATTTTTCCCCCTTTTTGTTGCCCTTGTTGTTGTAGCCTCGTTGTGGCTATTATTATTGCCATTGTTGATGTTGTTCGTTGTTGGACAGGACAGAGAGAAATGGAGAGAGGAGGGGAAGACAGAGAGGGGGAGAGAAAGATAGACACCTGCAGACCTGCTACTGTGAAGCGACTCCCCTGCATGTGGGGAGCCGGGGGCTCGAACCGGGATCCTTACTCCGGTCCCTGTGCTTTGCGCCACATGCACTTAACCTATTGCGCCACCGCCTGACCCCTGAGCATTAACTCTTGCCTCTAACTTCCTATCTACCTTTTCTTGTGTCCTCAGTGTTACAGAGACATTCTTTGAAAGCTGATCTACATGATTGACAGTATGCTTTTCTTGTACTAAGGAAGTAGTTGCTACAATAATAATTTCTATGAGTGCTGTAATTCCTAATATTAATTTGGCTATAAATCTTCTTGGTCTTTTTATGCATCGGTAATTGTTATCAACGCTTGGATCTACAACAGGGTCAGAATCTAATAAATCAAAGGGTGAGAAAAAGTGGGAGGCTCTTCAAGAATTGTGGACAAGCTCGGTGGTGGTGGTGGTGGTGGTTCTTTGGCAGCAACGGCGGGCTCTTGGACATGTCTAATAAGTCTGTCTGGAATCCAGATGGGAGAATCCGTGTCCTGAAGAAAAACACAAGCACACTCTCCTCCCGACGTTAGCAAGAAATCCGGTCCTTTCCAAAGTCTTTCCACTTCACTAAGGGACTATCAGAGGTGCTTTCCCGCCCTCAGTGTCAGAAGTATCAACCGTGGCAGTATCAGTTTTTAAAGCCAAAGGTTGTCCAGCATAAGACATGCAATAGATCAAATGCTGAGAGACATCTTTAAAAGCCTCTCCTGTTCTTGCAGTAGCCATGATTAGACATGAGAAAGTATCTATGCACACATGAGTTTGTAGTAAGGTTAGAACAGAAGGATCACTGTTGCTAAGAGGTAAAGAGGCAGTTTCTCTATGAGGACACAATCTTGCAATACATTGACAATCTGTATATAGATTAAAAAAAATTGTCTTTAAGCAAGGAAAAGGCATATGTCACTGCTTTTATTTCAACCTTCTGAGCTGAGTTTTCAGACACCATATCAAAGAACTGTTCCCCATCTGTAATTACTGCTGCTCTTCTACTGAAGGAACCATCAGTAACTGCTAAAGAAGTAGGAGGAGGTAAGGGTGAGTTAGAGGATAGTTTTGGAAAAATAATAAAGCCACTAAGGTGGGATGTGATTTTGTAAATTTACTTCTCCTGTGTTAGATCCCCAAGGCACTTGATGAGGACATTTTCTACTTAAATGTTCTTGCTGTCCACAGGAAAAGCAACCTCCTAATTTCTTACCTTCTCCCTCATTATGTAATTTGGTCAAAAACTGAGTAGATGTTTCTCCCTGTTAAGCTGCAGCTATAGTAATGCCCTGCAAGAAGAAAGCTATGAATTCCTCAGAGCAGGCTTTCACAAAGTCACTCAATGAACCTGTCTTACGAAAGGGACGAATTAGTGTTTGACAGGTAGGATTAGCATTAGGGATGCATTGGATCGACCTTCCCGTGGTGCATCCCTTGAGTACCCATTCATTGGGGAAACTGACGATCCTTCCTAGCCAACTGAATCCACATGGATCCCAGTCACTTTCAAAGCCAGCAATAAGTAGCTTCTGACAGCTTTCAAGCTATTGGTCCTGCTCTTCGAGTCCTCCAACTTAATGAGGTCCTGACTAGCCTGAATCACCCAGCCGATTATGTTGGAGACTTTAATAGTCATCACCAAGACTGGGGATATTCCTCCACTCGTGCTGATGGCTCTATCTTAGCCGACTGGGCTTCAGCAAATGACCTCTCCCTATTATATGATCCCAAACAGCCAGGCTCTTTTCACAGTGCTAGATGGAATAAAGACTCGTCACCCGACCTGTACTAGATTAGCACAGTCAACAGCCAAGCCTTTCCCGCTACGAGACAAGTTCTCAAGGACTTCCCGCACAGTCATCACCGCCCAGCTATCATCCACATTGGTCTCCAGCTCCCACTGACTCTGTGCTTGGAGAAACTAAGATGGAACTTTCGGAAAGCAAACTGGCATCTGTTCAGTGATCTTACCAACAAATCTATTCCTGCAATTCCAATTAACTCTATCCCCTCTGAAGATTCCTACAGGCGCTTCTGCTAAGCCATCTTCAAAGCAACTTCCCAAGCCATTCCTCGTGGGAGACGTGCTAACTATACGCCTTGTCTTGATGCTGAATGCGAGCAACTACTAAAGCAGTATGATGAGTCGGGCGACCCAGATGTGGCCGACCATCTCATTGCCTCCCTGGATGCAGCACGCCAAGCCTGCTGGCAACAACTCACAGAAAGTCTGAACTTCACCCACTCAAGTAGGAAGCCCTGGAAGCTTCTTCATAGTCTGGGTGCCGGTAGCCAACCCTCTCCCGTCTCCCATCCTCCTGTATCTCCAAACTCAGTGGCCAGTCACCTAACTCAAGTTGGACGTGCTAAGATCGACCCAGTCTGGAAAAGAGAAATTTCCCATGAGTGGTCATCCCACTTCCGTTTATCTTGTCCATCTCCAAAACTCTCTCCCTTTACACTGTCTGAACTGGAAGACGCTTTGAAGAGGGTTAAACCGGGAACAGCTGCTGGCTATGATAACATCACCCCAGAACTCATTCTTAACTTGGGCCCCGTGGCAAAGAAGTGGCTCACTACATTCCTGTCCCACATCTTGGAATCCGAATCTATGCCCAAAATTTGGCGTCGTGCAAAGATAATAGCAGTTTTGAAACCAAAGAAAGACCCAACACTGGCCGCCAGCTATAGACCCATTTCTCTCCTCTCCGTGTGTTACAAACTCCTTGAGAGGCTGCTTCTGTCACGTATTTCTCCTCTTACAGAGAAATTCCTATCACCCGCCCAAGCTGGTTTCCGCCCAGGAAGATCTACCGGCGAACAAGTCCTGGCCCTCTCAACTTACATTGAAAATGGATTCCAGAAGAATTTAAAGACGGGTGCTGTCTTTGTTGATCTCACAGCAGCCTATGACACGGTCTGGCACCGTGGTCTCCTGGTCAAGATCTCAAGATGCCTGCCTCCATGGGTGGCCAACACTATATCGTTTCTTCTCCAAAACAGAAGATTCCGGGTGCATCTGGGTGACAAGTCTAGCAGATGGAGACTTGTCTCAAGTGGCCTCCCCCAGGGCTCTGTTCTGGCTCCTACGCTATTTAATATTTACATCAATGACCTCCCAGAAACTTCTTCAAGGAAGTTCATCTACACTGATGACATCTGCTGTGCAACTCAGGCATCCAAGTTCGATATCTTCGCCCACCCTGTCCAACACTTGACGTCTCATCATCCAATCTGGTCTCCTATGCCTACACTGAACTTCTCTGTTCCAGACTCTTGGAAACAGAGCTGGCAGTCAGCTGAGGTAAAGAACAAACACCTCATCGCAGACCCCTGCAAGCATCAACCCGGCTTTGACCTAGCACGTTATGATCGGGCCCTCCTCAATCGCTATCGAACAGGCCATGGCCGGTGCGCCGCTATGTTCCATCACTGGGGAGCCAGAGACGACCCGAACTGCCCCTGCGGCTCCAGACAGACTATGACCCACATAGTCAACGACTGCCACCTCTCCAGATTCAAAGGAGGTCTCGAAACTTTACAGCAGGCTCAACCTGATGCTGTTGACTGGCTATGGAAGAAGGGCAAACGCTAAAAGAAGAAGAAGAAGAAGCATTTTCAAAAGCCAATTGTCAAACAACTATCTGTGCTGCCTCCTCTTGGAGTATGATTTTTGAAACCTGGTTCATTAATCTAAACAAAGTTACATAAACATTTTCTTTTTTTTTAAATTTCTTTATTGGGGAATTAATATTTTATATTCAACAGTAAGTATAATAGTTTGTACATGCAGAACATTTCCCAGTTTTCCATCTAACAATACAACTCCTACTAGGTCCTCTGTCATCCTTCTTGGACCTGTATTCTCTCCACTCACCCACCCAGAGTCTTTTACTTTGGTACAGTATGCCAATTCCAGTTCAGGCTCTACTTGTGTTTTCTTTTCTGATCTTGCATAAACATTTTCTTGACTAGCTGACAAGCTAGCTTTCCCCTCTGAGAGAGAAAGCTTACCTTCAGGTCTCTGTTCAGGCTACACCTGTGCCAAGGGCCAGCCCCAGCAGGTTATTAGAGTAACCTGGAGGAGGAGGGGCATCGTCGAAGAATGAAGAATGAGAGACGAATGAGTTGATGCTGAATCAAGCTCAAGCAGACATCTCTATCAGACTCAAGCAAAACTTTATTTTTATAGTCTCATAAGGCTTAGATCATTAAAACAAAAATCACCAAGGTATATATTATTAAAACAAAAACCACCAAGGCTTTGATTATTAAAACAAAAATCACCAAGTAAAAACAGCACAAGTAGGGAACACTTGCTTTACATTCACATTCCAGGGGCACTTTTCTCCATAGAGATCACATCACAGTTTCTATGTGTCTTGTTATTCCTGTACCTGTGTGCTAGGCAGATGTCCTAAGATTAAGATGAATATTCTACCTGTATGCTTATGCCATCCTCTTGCCCCTATGCATCAGAAGTTGTGGTTCATAGAAAGTTCAAGCTTGTTATGTTTCTAGGGGCCTTAAACAAATCGAGCAGCCCATTTTTCATAAAATCTCTTCCATTGTTTGATCAAGGAGTTTGGTTTTGTTCCTTACTGAGAAGGCACCAAGGTGGTGCTGACCTGGCCAGCCTCTCCATAAAGTTCAGCTTTTTAGCTGGAATCCATCTTCTGTGTGTGCTCACTGTGTGACCTAGGCTCTCGTGCACTCTTCCTGCATAAGGAAGTGGGAGCAGAGTGGTGGGTGGGAGATTCACAGGCCTATTGTTAATCAAGGTACCAGAACTTCCCATTGATTAATTATGCCATGCAAGGTGGCCCCTCTGCTGTGGGAACCACCAATCTTTCTCTGTACTTTAGGGGGACTACTAAAGGAAGTGGTGTAAATAAAGGGGAAAACATTTTTTCCTATTGGGGCCTCCTGACAAATTCTGCATGACTGATCTTGCTTGTTCCATTGTGATCAGTCTCACAGGGTGCAGTGCAGGTTTTGTCATTACTTTTGTGATTGATCAGGCTCTGAGCCTGGCCATAGGTCAAGATTATTAAGACCACACAGGGTTTCATCCCAAGCCCTATCCATGGCAAAAGGCGAGATGGTGTCAGTCTGGCCTGGAGAGTCCAGCCGTGCTGAACTTCCTGCGAAGCTGGTACCATGTCACACGGCGGCACCTGTGACACACCTGGAAACATATTTTTTTCTATCCATGTTTTATTTTATTATTTTATTAGTAATTTAACATTGATTTAAAAAACTACAAGATAACAGGGGTACAACTCTGCACCATTCCCATCACCAGTGTCCGGTAGCCCCAGTCCCTCCATTGTAAACTACAGAAGTTCTCCCAAGGTCGCAGATAGTGGTGAACTTTTATTTATTTCTACAACTATCTGTCCATATTTGTATATATTTGTTTTTGTTTCCCCCACGGTCCATCTTCTCTTCCTTTCCAAGTCACACCTACACTTATTACTACATCCAAATGTCCCTCCCCTTCTCCCTCTTCTCTCTCTGGGTCCTGATGGACTTGGGTTTCAGTTATCCTCCCTCTAGTTATCTTCCCCTAACATTTCTCTCCCTCTGGAAATATGGACCAAATATATTTTTGAAGGGGTGCAGAAAGTGGGAGTTCTGGCTTCTATACTGACTTCTCCACTGGATTTTGCATTGGCAGGTGGATCTACACCCCCAGCCTGTTTCTATCTTTCCTTAGTGGGGCAGGGCTCTGGGGAGGTGGGGTTCCAGGACACACTGGTGAGGTCATCTGCCACCTAGGAAAATTTTTATAAAATATTGCTCAGGCTCCACCCCAGAAAGCTGACATCTCTATTTTTTGAAAAATACAGCTGGGATTACATTCAACAACTGGTGAATTTAAATAATTAAACAGTTTATGATATTTATATTGTTTGTTTGTTTGTTTCTTCATTAGCAGAGGCCTGCTCTGCTCTGAAGGAGAATTGAACCTGGGATTTTGGGAACCTCAGGCATGAAAACTTTTCTGTGTAACCATTATGCGATTTATCTGAATAGCACAATTTCCTGTTAATTGAGGAAATTTGTGGTGCGTACAGGCGAACTCAAATTACTTGAAAATAAAAGAGTAAGCAATCGAACACTTCAAAGAGCTTGCCCTCCCCCCCAAATAAAGTTATCAATTTGAAAACTTTATTTTTGAATGTGTTAAAAGCAAGGATGACATGCTTTGGTGGTTTGTGGAGGGCTGAGAATGGTTGCCTTAATGTATTTAAGGAGAGTGAGTCCCTTTGTGTAGGGGTCGAATTGGATCCACCTAATGAGGACTTCAACCAAACAAGGTTACCATGGGATTAAATTTGGCAGAGTTTATGGATAGAATTTATCTTCTGCTTTCACTCTCAGGGAATGCAATAAAAGGTCAGCACACCTCTCTTACTGTCTTGGAGAAATGAGTCAGAAATTTCTTATAGAAGCTTGACTGTGGCCTTCTGATATTCCATCCAATGTCATTTGTCGCTAACATGAATGAGCAATCCAGTTTGGGGTTCCGGCTGCCTTATTAATTGGCATTCTTCTATCTCCAGGCAGTATGCTGAATGCTAAGAAGGTGTTACAAATGGGTTATTGGACATTCTATTTAATGTGGAATAAAAGGACATGTGAAGCCCTCTGCCCTGTGATTTCTCTTTCAAAGCCATTGAACAAATCACAGTATAGTCAAGTCCAGAAAGGAAAAGTCATTCCTCATCTGGAATAGATTCTCAAACTAAGGGAAAGTTTTTGAGTCAAAGAAACATTTAAGAAAATTATGAGGTCCTGAGTTTGAGCCCCCTGGTTCCCACCTGCAGGAGGTAAGATTCATGAGCAGTGAAGCAGGTCTGCAGGTATCTATCTTTCTCTCTTCCTCTCTACCTCCCCTACCCCCTCTCAATTTCCTTTTGTCCTTTCAAATAAAGTAAGAAGGGGGGAAAAAAGGCTAACAGGATGATGGATCCATAGTGCCGGCACAGAGGCCCAGTGATAATCCTGGTGGCAATTAAAAAGAAGAAGAAGAAGGAGGAGGAGGAGGAGGAGGAGGAGGAGGAGGAGGAGGAGGCGGAGGAGGAGAAGGAGAAGGAGAAGAAGGAGAAGAAAATTATATTCAACTTGAAAAAATAATACATTTCACTTCTAATAAAGTTATTAGGGCAGCCTTGGAGTTATTCAAGTGCTCACACTCTTTATAAGTATGAGGCCCCAAGTTTGAGCCCTAGTACTGCAAATGCCAGAGCTCTGCTCTGGCCTGCTGGCCTAATGTTATCTATCTATCTGTCTGTCTGTCTGTCTATCTATCTATCTGTTTGTTATGAAATAAATAAAACAAATCTTATTTTAAAAAGCTACAGGTATTAGAAAGGTTCATGTTTTATATTACATCTCAAGTTTTACAAACCAAAAGGAGACACAGCTAATTTAACACGAGTTGGGAGTCTTTTTGTTCTAAGTGAAAGGCTCATTTAAGGAAGAAAAAAAGATGTCTTGATTAATTTGAAATTTAAAGGCATGTCTGTCATCAGTGTGGCTGGATCTCTATCCAGGACTGAAGCAGTGCTTCTGGCATGACCCTATTTCTCTCTTTGATGCTGCTTTCTTTTTTATTTTATTTATTTATTTATTCCCTTTTGTTGGCCTTGTTGTTTTATTGTTGTAGTTATTGTTGTTGTTGTTGTTGTTGGATAGGACAGAGAGAAATGGAGAGAGGAGGGGAAGACAGAGGGGGAGAGAAAGATAGACACCTGCAGACCTGCTTCACCGCCTGTGAAGCGACTCCCCTGCAGGTGGGGAGCCAGGGGCTCGAACCGGGATCCTTATGCCGGTCCTTGTGCTTTGCGCCACCTGCGCTTAACCCGCTGCGCTACAGCCGGACTCCCTTTTTCTTTTCTTTTCTTTTCTTCTCTTTTCTTTTCTTTTCTTTTCTTTATTTATTCCCTTTTGTTGCCCTTGTTGTTTTATTGTTGTAGTTATTATTGTTGTTGTCGTCGTTGTTGGATAGCTGCTTTCTTTTTTATTAGCTCCTTCCTTAGTGGGTTGTCTCCAGTGTGGTAACAAAGATACAGGCCAGACATTTTACTTTCACCTAAGGATCCCCAAAGAAAAGGAGTATTACTTTTTCCCAGGGGTTTTAGGCAGATTCCCAGGTGTGGTTCTCATACCGACTTACATTGTGTATCCATGTCGGATAGCTCACGGTTTACAAGGGTCTCCTATGATCAGGTCTTGGCTGTAGACCTAACCCATGACCAGAATATGAGGTCAGTTCTCTGAACTACTTGTGGATTGAAAATGAACAGGAGTGGTTCTCCACAGAGCTGCTGATCACAGAGGAGGTGGTGGTTTCCGTCGGCTGGGATGTGAGGATTGGCAGTAGCAGCGGGTATCACCAAGCAGGCACCAGAGGGACATGGTGGTGGATCCCCAGTGGTGTTTAACAAGCCTTACTTATGAGCATCCATGAGGACTCCAGTCTTCCCAGAGTTCCAGTCACACCAATGTCAGGGCAGACATTTTTGGAAGTTACCGGAATTGTCTATGAGCAGATAAAGAGCCTGTGGAACAGAGATTATTTGAGTGAAATGATAGAAGAAAATAAATCTGGGGGGACTCGGGCTGCAGTGCGGCAGGTTAAGAGCAGGTGGTACAAAGTCACAGTTCGAGCCCCCGGTTCCCCACCTGCAGGGGAGTCGCTTCACAAACAGTGAAGCAGGTCTGCAGGTGTCTATCTTTCTCTCCCCCTCTCTGTCTTCCCCTCCTCTCTCCATTTCTCTCTATCCTACAACAACGATGTCAATAACAACAATAATAACTACAACAGTAAAACTACAAGGGCAACAAAAGGGAATAAATAAATATTTTTTTAAAATTTTAAAAAAGTGGAAATTAAAAATCAGACAGCAAATAAATAAATATTTTAAAAAATTTAAAAAAAGAAAAGTGGAAATTAAAAATCAGACAGCAGACAGCAGGGCTTACCAGGAAGTTGAAATATTTTTAAATGCTTCATTTGTAATGTTCAGCTATCTCGTGGTAACTGTTTCTTTTATGCCATATACACTGCAGGTTGGAAAGAAAGGTTGAAAGCTTATGTTTCATGGTGGAGAGGTGTATGCACAGGGGAAGGGGAGAACACTGGAAGCAGCTAGAGAGATGAGAAATAGAGAAATGGTGTCTATTTAGATCTAATTTAAATGTCAGAATCATGAATTTTGGCAAATGGCTATCACATCAGAATAAAAGGTTAAAAATATTCATCTTTGATTTGCCGAATCATCCTCAAGAATTTCTCCAAAAATTGTCTGGAGGTCAAGATATTTCTACACATGCTACTATTGTTGGCATAAGGGTAGGACAATGGGATTACTAGAAATCTGAATCATGGAAGGGCATGCAGAAAGCCAAACTCACAATTTGATCTCCAAACAGGATGTGGCATGTGTATTGTCTTGGGCTATGCCATATTGGTTGTTTCAGGATAGCTTATGAACATTGGGAATTTTCAAGAGTTATAAGTGTTTTTTCAAGAGAGATCTTAAAGCCTCTTGCTATTTTATTTTGGGATCAACGGCTGGTTTAAGATATTTTTCTCTCTTTTAAAAAATTTTTAAAAATATTTATTTCCTTTTGTTGCCCTTGTTGTTTTATTGTTGTAGTTATGATTGATGTCGTCGTTGTTAGATAGGACAGAGAGAAATGGAGAGAGGAGGGGAGGACAGAGAGGGGGAGAGAAAGACAGACACCTGCAGACCTGCCTCACCGCCTGTGAAGCGACTCTCCTGCAGGTGAGGATCCTTAGGCCGGTCCTTGTGCTTTGCTCCACCTGTGCTTAACCCGCTGCGCTATCGCCGGACTCCTGATTTTTTTTCTTTCTTTTTCGTTTGTGGCTCCCCATGCCCCCTGCAATTATATTTCACCTGGGAGGGCACTCATTCTTTTTACTTCAGAGAGTCAGAGTGAGAGAGAGCCTTAGGGAGAGACATTACCTCACTGGACCTTCCTCAGTGCCACAGACCTGTAAGATACAGTCTTTAACCTGGGCTGCCAGCCACATTCCCACGTAAGATGTTTTTCTCTTAAAGATGTCCCCCCCCAATTTAATTAGAGATTTTTAATTAATTACTTTAGCGATGGATCAAGCAACTCTTCTGGTACAGTTCCAGGATTCTGAAATAGTCTCACTTGTTGCTAGAATGCTGTCCGCCGTTTTTATAGAGGTCTTTCTACTCAGTGGCAGAGGAGAGATGGGGCGTAGAAACTGATCAGGATTAAGCACACGTGGCTCAAAGTGCAGGGACCCGCTTAAGGATCCCATTGAGCCCCCAGCTCCCCACCTGCAGGTGAAGCAGGGCTGCGGGTGTCTGTCTTTCTCTCCCGCTCTCTGTCTTCCCCTTCTCTCTCTATTTCTCTCTATCCTATCCAACAACGACGACATCAACAATAACAACAACAATAATAACTACAACAACAATAAAAAGGCAACAAAAGGGAAAATAAATTAAAATAAAATTAAAATAAATTTAAAAATAAAAGAAACTGATCAGGAGTTTTGTTTTTTTTTTGCCTCCAGGGTGATTGCTGGGGCTCAGTCCCTGCACCATGAATCCACTGCTCCTGGAGGCCACTCCCCCCACCTTTTTTGCCCTTGTTGTAGCCTTTTCGTGGTTATTATTGTTGCTGTCATTCGCTGTTGGATAGGACAGAGAGAAATGGAGAGAGGAGGGGAAGACAGAGAGGGGGAGAGAAAGACAGACACCTGCAGACCTGCTTCACCGCCTGTGAAGCGACTCCCCTGCAGGTGGGGAGCCGGGGGCTCAAACCGGGATCCTTACACCGGTCCTTGAGCTTTGCGCCACGTGCGCTTAACACACTGCGCTACCGCCTGACCCCCAGGAGGTTTTTTATTCATTAACGGTATTGGAGCAACTTTTGGATTTAATGAGTATTTCTCTTTCTTTTTCTTTCTTTCTTTCTTTCTTTCTTTCTTTCTTTCTTTCTTTCTTTCTTTCTTTCTTTCTTTCTTTCTTTCTTTCTTTCTTTCTTTCTTTCTTTTTTCTTAGTATAAACTCAAATCGTCTACATCTGTCATGGCCAATTTAAGAAGCAACTGAATTTGGTGAAAAGAGAATGGAAATAGAATGTTGAAACTAGGACAAACCTTTCTTGGCTTCATCACATATTAGATGTATGCTCTGGGGCCGGGTGGTGGCACACCTGGTTGAGCGCACATGTTATAATGCTCAAGGACCTAGGTTCAAGCCCCCAGTCCTCCCCTGCAGGAGGAAAGCTTTGCCAGTGGTGAAACAGGTCTGCAGGAGTCTTTCTGTCTTTCTCTCTCTCCCCCTTTCCTCTTGATTTATGACTGTCTGTCCAATAAATAAAGATTAAACATTTTTTTAAAGATGTATGTTTTTGGCAAGTTTGATGTTTTTAGCGTTGGTATTAGATGTTCTAAAGTAGAATTATGTACTGTGGAATTTTTATTTTGAACGCTGAAGTGGGCAAATAATTGAACAAAGTGTCTGGTACATTTTAGGAAATAAATATGGACGGAACTTGTCATGGTATCGCAGAAACAATAACCTCACATTTCAGCGATAGCACACCTGGTCTCTCCTGAGGAATTTGATAGGGCTGGTGACATACTACATGGAGTCCCTGAGTATAGTGAGCTCAAGGAGGCTTTTAGGAAATATATCTCCCACAGGAATTTTAGTAGCCTGTATACTGTCCCAAACCTATTTAGTTGCAGCTAAAGATGCAGGACCATCAGCCTGAATATCAATGCATATTTCTTTTGAAAAGCTCAGGAGACAAATTATACATTATGACCTATAAATGAACCCAGGGCATTTATGCTTCCTCTTGGATGATTTCCAAGATGCCATTAAAGAGGTTTGCCATTACTTATTGGTAAATTTAAGTATCGCCCTCCCCCGACTCACCATGCCAAGAAAGAATGGCTAAGGATTGATCTGCTTCTCCCAGATGGGCCAACAATATAGACAGCACAAATGACATGGGGGAGGAGGAAATAACAGTATGAGTGACTTTACGGCAGGTGACATTTGTCCTATTCTGCTCAGGCTGCAATGTAAAGACACCACAGTACCGATGCTTCCTCCAGTGTGGTAGGTGCTGGGCTCAAGCTTAGGTTGTGTGCATAGTAACACAGGCACACCCCCACCCTCTGCCAAGGTGAACTGTCTTGCGGACCTAGAATCCTAATTACAAAGGAATGCATTTTATTTTATTTTATCTTATCTTAAATTATCTTATTTTATTTTATTTCCTCCAGGGTTATCTCTGGGGTTTGGTGCTGATACAGTGATTCCACTGCTCCTGGTAGCCATTTTTTTTTCTATTTTATTGGATAAGACAGAGATAAATTGAGAGAGGAGGGGACGACAGAGAGAGGGAGAGAAAGATAGACACCTGCAGAAGTGCTTTACTGCTTGTGAACTGACCCCCTGCTCCCGCAGGTGGGGAGTTGGGGGCTCGAACCGAGAACCTTGCACCAGTGTTTGCGCTCTGCACTGTGTGTGCTTAACCCGGTAAGGAATGCATTTTACAGCAACAATCACTGGGGGTTTTTAGGATCTTGAAGAAGGTATGACTTTGGCCATGTATCTCTCCTTTGAGTGGAAAAGTGGAAGATAGTACACTTTATAGTTATAATGCTAAGAACAGGGCCTATTTTCATCTAATATTGTTAGTACCTGAAGTGAAAAATTATGCTCGGGAAGAAGACTTTGACAGGAAACATTGGGTCAAGTCTAATAAGAGTGTTTTTCCATGCACTCACATTACAGATTAGACACCCTGGTGTTTCTTTTGGCCTCTAAACCATTCAGTACAAACATTCTTGATTTTTTCTCCTGTTCTGTTAATATAACCTTGCTGCAGATATAATTTCTGTAATTCCTCGGGGTAAACGTTTCATTGAGCTGCATGCATTGATAGAATCCTTGGGGGCACATCTTTGTCCTCAGAACAGCTGTCTCTATGAATATTTCATTAGTGCGTGTTTACTGGCAACGCTTCTCAAATTCTCTTTTCCTTTTAAACAGCTTCATCGATTCTCCTTTGTTACTAGGTTTAGAGTTTTTTTTTTTTCCCTTAAAAATCTTGCCAGAGAACCCTTTTCAGATACTCTAGGAAGTTGTATGTGCAACGTCTATACATTTTTCTCTATGTGGAGATGTGAGTGACACCCTGTCTTTGTGCTTGTGACAAAAATAAAATTCTTTACATACTTCCAGAGGGATAAAGAATAGAGAAGCTTCCAATGGAGGGGACAGGGCACAGAACTCTGGTGGTGGGAACTGTCTGGAATCGTCCCCCTGTTGTCTTACAATCTTTTGAATCACTATCAAATCAATATATATATATTTCCTTAAATAGTTGAGTAGTCAAATTTTGAAGCACTTAAAGACAATATGAAAACTTAGGGGGAGTCAGCCTGTAGCGCAACAGGTTAAGCGCAGGTGGCCCAAAGCGCAAGGACCGGCATAAGGATCCCGGTTCGAACCCCGGCTCCCCACCTGCAGGGGAGTCGCTTCCCAGGCGGTGAAGCAGGTCTGCAGGTGTCTGTCTTTCTCTCCCCCTCTCTGTCTTCCCCTCCTCTCTCCATTTCTCTCTGTCCTATCCAACAACGACAACAACAATAATAACTACAACAATAAAACAACAAGGGCAACAAAAGGGAATAAATAAATTAAATAAAATTAAAAAAAAGAAAACTTAGGCCTTGTAGGTACTTATAACTGTATGACTGGGGTGCCCAAACTATCTTTAAGCAGAAGAGTGTTCACTGAAGCTCTAGATTTCAGGTTCTACTGTACGTTTTTCTTTTTTTTTTTTTTTAATATTTTTTCTTTTTTTTGTATTTATTTATTTATTCCCTTTTGTTGCCCTTGTTTTTATTGTTGTAGTTATTGTTGTTGTTGTTATTGTTGTTGGATAGGACAGAGAGAAATGGAGAGAGGAGGGGAAGACAGAGATGGGGAGAGAAAGACAGACACCTGCAGACCTGCTTCACCGCCTGTGAAGCGACTCCCCTGCAGGTGGGGAGCCGGGGGCTCGAACCCGGATCCTTACCCCAGTCCTTTCGCTTTGCACCACGTGCGCTTAACCCACTGCACTACCGCCTGACTCCCTCTACTGTACGTTTTTCTCAAGACGTCAAATGCAAGTTCATTCTGGTGCTAAGGTCACTTGGTATTTGATGGTGAACAGCCATCCCCCAGGGACTAGAGAGTCTTCTGATATTTACATATTTCTTTTATATTTTTGATTTCTTTATTGGGGAATTAATGGTTTACATTCAATAGTAAGTACAATAGTTTGTACATGTAGAACATTTCCCAGTTTTCCATATAACAATACAACCCCCACTAGGTCCTCTGTCATCCTTCTTGGATCTGTCCTCTCCCCACCCCCCTCCCCAGAGTCTTTTACTTTGGTGCAATACGCCAACTCCAGTTCAGTTTCTACTTGTGTTTTTTTTTTTTTTCTGTTCTTGTTTTTCAGCTTCTGACCGAGAGTGAGATCATCCCATATTCATCCTTCTGTTTCTGACTTATTTCAGTTAACATGAATTTTTTAAGGTTCATGCAAGATTGGCTGAAAATGGTGAAGTCACCATTTTTTATAGCTGAGTAGTATTCCAGTGTGTGTGTGTGTGTGTGTGTGTGTGTGTGTGTGTGTGTGTGTGTGTATCACAACTTGCTCAGCCACTCATCTGTTGTTGAACACCTGGGTTGCTTCCAGGTTTTGGCTATTACAAATTGTGCTGCTATGAACATAGGTGTGCACAGATCTTTTGGATGGGTGTGTTGCGTTCCTTAGGATATATGCGGGTACACCCCTGCTAAGTCTACCCACAGAGACTTACTTCTGGTCTGGGGAGGCATTTGTTAAGGAAGTAGAGCTGTCAACCTCCTCAGTCTCAATAGATCTGATTGATGTCTCTGTGTGTGTGTGTGTGTGTGTACTGAGAGGGATAGCTTCAGTCACTTGCTTTGTTACCATGGGAACTGTCAAGGCTCTTTTTCTGGGGGTAGGGGTAGACATAAGCAGTGTGAAATAGCTGTGGCCATAAGAAGTGGTGGTGGTGGTGGTGTGTGGGGGTTGGGGGGACGGACTGATAGATAATCCAGCCTGGCACTAGTGACCGTCCCACCAGTCTCTTCTCCGCCTGGGAAATCCCATAGGCAGCATCGCGGATGCTCTTCCAGTGCGAAGGCCTAGAAAACATTTACACGTCTTGCTTTCCCTGGGGCCCCTTGTGAAGTGCTGTCACAGAAAAGACAATTTGGCTCTAGAAGCTTCAGAGCTCTTGGGAGGCCATTTTCAGTGACTGATAGATGCAGTGGATAAATTATCATGAAATTAGCTTCTCAGAAAGTGTACATATTGGGGGAAAATTGAAAAAGGAAAAGCCTTCTGTTTCTGACATTTACTTTAATTACCTAGCTCATTTCTATAACTTAAATCAACCTACTACTGGAAATGATTTTCATTTTTTCCTACATAGGGCAGGACAGTGGAATTTTTTTTTAAATTTCTTTACTGGGGGATAAATGGTTTATAATCTACAGTAAAATACAGGGCATTTGAATTTGTATGTCTTTTATAATTCATAGCTGCTTCATTTCAGACTTGAAACTAGCAGGGAGATTCACTAGCTCAGACTAAATGTTTAGGGAAATACATGTTCATAGGGTGGGGTAGATTGGGGGTGAAGGTAGTAGAAAATAAGAGGGAATAGAAGATAAGAGGGAACCCCCCAAAAAAAAGAAAAGGGCTTTTTCTTCTTCTTTTTTTTAAGCCAGAGAATCAATCCTATATCACAGCTGGTTACGATATTAACACCACTTGCTAGGACTGAAAAATTAGTTTTCTCAATCAATATCTCGCACACTTGAATTATTATTTTGTGAGATTCACTCCACATCCATAAAGCAGAGCCTCTGATGATTCTCTCATCAATACAGCGAAAAAAGGCAATCAATCATTGGGATAGTTTTGTTAAACAGTGCTAGTGATCAGCAATAATTTGTATTTTAAATTAAGCTCTTTACTGCTCTTTCAGTGGGGAGTACAGATATGGGTATAGAAGGGGTCGTCTGCCTCATCTACTTAAGAACACCGATGCAGTAGCTAAGCCCTAGTCCTCCCTCATTCAGGTATTAGCAACATTGGGATAATTCCTTCTTCTCCCCTTCCTCCCTTCCTTTCTTCCTTCCTTCCTTCCTTCCTTCCTTCCTTCCTTCCTTCCATTCCTCCCTCCCTTCCTCCTCTCTCCCTTCTCTCTCTCTATCTCTCTCTCTCCCTCTCTCCCTCTCTCTCTCTCTTGCCTTCAGGCTTATCACTGGAGCTCTGTGCTAGCACTATAAATCCACTGCTCCAGTCTATTTTCTTAGATAGGACAGAGAGAAATTGAGAGGAGTGTGGAGACAGAGAGGGAGAGAGAAAGATAAACCTCCTTCGCTTCCTGCAGGTGGGGAGCCAGGGACTCGAACCTGGATCCTTGCGCCAGTCCTTGTGCTTAGCACTATGTGAGCTTAACTGGGTGCACCACCGCCCGGCCCCTGAGTAATTTCTTAAGATACGTTAAAAATTATTTATTAACCTTTTTTTAAATTTGATAGGACAAGAGAGAAATGGAGAGGGAAGAAGGGGAGATAGGGAGAGAGAAAGAGACACCTGCAGCACTGCTTCACTATTTGTGAAGCTTCCCTTCTTTAACTGGGGTTAAAATACTTTTTAAAAAAATTTTTTTAAATATTTATTTAATTTATTTATTCCCTTTTGTTGCCCTTGTTGTTTTATTGTTGTAGTTATTATTGTTATTGTCGTTGTTGGATAAGACAGAGAGAAATGGAGAAAGGAGGGGAAGACAGAGAGGAGGAGAGAAAGACAGACACCTGCAGACCTGTTTCACCGCCTATGAAGCGACTCCCCTGCAGGTGGGGAGCCAGGGTTCGAACCGGGATCCTTATGCCGGTCCTTGCGCTTTGCGCCACCTGCGCTTAGCCCGCTGCACTACAGCCCGACTCCCAAAATACTTTTTAATAAAGACAGCAAGGTTTAATTTGATGAGTTTGAACTTTATAAAATTGGGAGCAATTGAAAGTCTGTTTACATATGTGTTACCTGTAGGTGCTTTATAATGTACATTTACCCCATTTGTATCAATGATACCTCACGTCGCGTATGTGTCAAATATTGATTTATGTTGCAGATACACATTTGACACTCTTTCAGAGTGTATCTCACACTAGTTTATGACTTTTTTCTTTCTTTTTTTCATTAGGGCATTGGTGAAGCTCTTAGGACCTCCATTCCATATTCTGTGAGGCATATACTGACCCTCCCTCCCGCAAGCTAAGCTGCAAACTTCTTGGTGTCATTGGTAACGCTTTTATTAACTGAGACTGTCTGCAGTTGCTCAAAGTTTCTCCTGGCATGTGGAGAGCCTATTCCCAACAAATGTATACCATATAGGAAAGGGGACTTTGGATAGATGCCTGTCAAGGGCCAAACTTGTGCTTTTTGCTACAGGTGAAGGCAGTCTTCACAATGCAGCCAGCATGTGCTTGTCAAGTTCTCACTCTGCTAAGAATTGTGCAGGTACTGGCAAATAAGGGACACGGTGTATGCTATGCCTGAGCCCTGCCTCTCAGACCCAAGTTCAATAGACACCGTGAACAATGAAATACGCAGTCCCAATGGTGAATGTTGGAGCAGAGAAATCATACGGTGCATTGAGGGAAAATTACAGAAGGTAATTTTCCTCATGGAAGAGGATAAGAGGTAATTTTCCTCACATAAGAGGACATACACTATGTAAAAGAAGAATGTGTAGAGTTGATGAGATGTGGGACATTTTATAGTTGTCAGAGACTTCAGTGATTAAGCAAAATTGGCTTGTTTTGACTGAAGGGGAAAAAATTGTTCATCCCTTTCAATAAAACCTTTTAGCATGTTGTTGGTCAGCTGATCCTGAGTTTGAATCCTAGTTCACACAGTGATTATCTAGGCTTTTATTTTGTAGACAACACAATTCTAATTCTAATTTTCTAATTCAAGCAGAGAAGAGTTACCAGGGATGAGGTAGACTGAATAAGTTTTGTGGAGGCTGAGAGACTGTGCCTTGGAAAAACACTCAGGTGGGAACTGGGGAGATAGCATAGTGGTTATGCAAAAACACTTTTGACTCTTGAGTTTCCGAAGTCCTGCAATCAACCCCCACACCACCAAAAAGCCAGGGTTGAGCTATGCAGTATCCTGGAAGGAAAAAAAGTGTGTGTGTGGTGGTGGTGGTGGTGGTGCACCCAGTTAAATGCACACAGTATCATGCAAAGACCAGGTCTGAGTGTTACCACCCCACCCCCAAGCTCCCTGGCCTGCAGGGAGGTCTCTTCAAGAGGTGAGGCAGATCTTCAGGTGTCTCTCGTCTCACTCTCCCTATTTCCCCCTCCCCTCTCTATTTCTTTCAGTCCTATGTAAAAACAAACTAGAAAGAAGGGGGGGGGGGAAATGGCCCCCAGGAGCAGTGAATTTGTAGTACTGGCACTGAGCATCGGAGAGGACTCTTGTGCAACAAAAAAAGGGGCGAGGGGAGGCAGGGAAGGAGGAAAGAAGGAAGGAGGGAAGCAAGTTGGCCTTGGGAAAATGTTTACCTCCCCTACTTGTTTTATTGCCATGAGGTTATCACTGGGGCTTGACGCCTCTGCGAAGAACTCACTGTTACAGCCATTCTTCTCTTCTCTTCCCTTCCCTTCCCTTCCCTTCCCTTCCCTTCCCTTCCCTTCCCTTCCCTTCCCTTCCCTTCCCTTCCCTCCCCTCCCCTCCCCTCCCCTCCCCTCCCCTCCCCTCCCCTTCCCTTCCCTTTTCTTTATTTTATAAGACAGAGAGAAAGAGAGACACCTGTAACATTGCTTTATCCCTTGTGAAGCTTCCTTGTATGTGGAGAGGGTGGGTTTGAACCAAGGTCCTTGTGCTTGGTAACATTTGCTCTTACCCTATTGTACCACTACCCAGCCTCTGTTCAATCCCCTTTAAGTAATTTTTATTTCCATCTGCTAAATGCAACTGGTGGTGAGCTATAACTCATAGATCTTTTTGTGAAGGTTAATAAACTAAATAACATGCTGTGACTATTAATACAGTATAGAGGAGATGTTAGAAGATTAGGTGTCAGAAATTAAAACAAACAACTTCGATTGTTGTCCTTACTATGTGAGAATTAGCAGTGTTATTTTTGTTGCTATAAATGGCCTGGCCCAAAGAACCATCTGTCCCAGGAAATAACCAAGTCAAGCTATCTTAGAACTCTGCTGTTGAATTACTTGTTGGTACTGCACACACTTGGTGCATTGCTAAGCTCAAGAAGCAAGAAGGTACATGACTGGTAAGCCAGGATCCTTGAGGCTGGGGGTGGAACATGAAAGGGTGGATAAAACTTCCCAAACTTCAAAAAACTCTTGGCAACCTATTTAACTATTTAAAATCCAACTAGTATCTCCTTAGTTTCACTTTTAATTTTTTATTAATGATTTAATAATGATGAATAAGATTCTAAGACAATAGGGGTACAATTCCATACAGTTCCCAGCACCAGAGTTCTGTGTCCCACCCCCTCCATTGGAAGTGTCCTTATTCTTTATCCTCTGGGAGAATGGACCCAAATTATTTTTTCTTTTTTGCTCCTGGGTTATTGCTGAGGCTTGGTGCCTGCACTACAATCCACTGATCCTGGGGGCTATTTTTTTCCCTTTTGTTGCCCTTGTTGTTTTATCATTGTGGTTCATGTTGTTATGGCTATCATTGTTGTTAGATAGGACAGAGAGAAATTGAGAGAAGAGGGGAAGACAGAGAGGGAGAGAGAAAGATAGACACCTCTGGGCCTGCTTCATCACTTGTGAAGCAACCCCCACCCCCAGGCAGGTGGGGAGCCAGGTGCTCAACCGGGATCCTTAGGCTGGTCCTTGCACTTTGCTCCATGTATGCTTAACCCACTGCACTACCACCTGACCCCCAACCCAAATTCTTTATGGGGAGCAAAATAGGGAGGTCTGGCTTCTGTAATTGCTTCTCCTCTGAACATGGATATTGGCATGTGGATCCATCCCCCCAGCCTGTTAGTGGGGCGAGGCTCTGAGGAGATGGGGTTCCAGGGCACATGGGTGAGGTTGCCTGCCCAGAGAAATCAGGATGGCGTCATGGTAGTGTGTGCAACTTGGTGGCTGAAAGACAGTAAGATATAAAATAGAACAAATTGTTCAATAAACAGGAACCCAAAGATAGGACTAGAGCAGATGAAGACTAGGGCTCTTCAGGTGGGAAGAAGCTAGTATCTCCTTAGTTTTATAGATCTTGGGTTTTGCTCTTAGAGTGAAAAATTACTACAAAACCACTGTCCATCTCTTGCATTTCCTGTCTGCCTGCTTAAATTATGACTCCTCTGTGGTTAAGTAGTCTTGTATAGCAGAATCTGCTTAAATAGTGTCTGTCCTTCCACCTTAGAAAGCCCCTCAAACCATTCACCAGTTACTCAGTTCTCATCGGACCCTCCTTAGACCACTAATGTTTTTCGCTAGTAGTTATAAGTAGGAAGCAGTGTTCTGAGAATCTCATCTGGTACCAAATCTTCCTCTACTTCCTGTCCAACCTATCACTTCATACTTTGGCCAGAAATTTCAGCACCTTGACAGTGGGATGGGGCATTTTGGTTTCCATTTCTGTGTTTTGGGCTAAGATCTATAGTGTGTGTTGGTGTTGGGGTTAAGATCTATAATTTATGATTCAAGATATTTCAGACTCTTAAGTAGTCCTTCCCCTTTGAGGTCTTTGATCACTATGTTTTGCTAATGAGATCTGCTACACAGGGCTGCTTGTTTCTGGAATTACGTTTTGGAGGCCAGAGCTAACCCTACATTAAACAACCTTCTTAGACAGTCTCCATAGTTAGGTGGTATTTCCCTGTTTAGAAGTCCTTTTTTGGAGGGTGGGTGGTGGTACTCCCAGTAGAGGACACATATTACAATATGCAAGGTTCCAGGTTCAACTTCCCCAGCCTCACCTTAGGCGGGGAGGGGAGGTTTCACAAGCCATGAAGCAGTGCTGCAGGTGTCTCTCTTCCTCTCTCCCTCTGTTTTTTGTTTACCAGAGAACTGCTCGGCTCTGATTTATGGTGGAGTGGGGGATTGAACCCGAGACTTTGGAGCAGGCATAAGAGTCTTTTTATGGGCGGGGGGTAGATAGCATAGTGGTTATGCAAATAGACTGTCATGCCTGAGGTTCCGAAGTCACAAGTTCAATCCCCTGCACCACCAGAAGCCACAGCTGATCAGTGCTCTGGTGAAAAAAGAGGGAAAAAAAAGAGTTTTTATATAATCATTATGCTATCTACTGCCACCCTCTCTCTCCTTCTGTCTTTAAAAAAAAATTATTATCTTTATTTATTTATAGGATAGAGACTAGAGACAGCCAGAAACTAAGAGGGAAGAGGGAGGTAGAAAGGGAAAGAGACAGAGAGACACCTGTAACCCTGTTTCACCACTTGCAAAGCTTTCCTCCTGCAGATGGGGGCTGAGGGCTTGAACCCGGGTCCTTGCGCATTGTAACACATGCGCTCAACCAGGTGTGCCACCACCTGACCCGCTCTCTATCTCCCCTTTCTCTATCAGTTTCTCTCTGTCTGTCTCTATCCAATAACTAATTAATGGATTAATTAATTAAAATGTTTAAGAAACGGAGAAGTCCTCAATCTTGAAGGTTCCAGCCTAGGCCCTGCCAGTATCATGAACGAAGTGCGGTTTTTATGAACACCCTGAGGCAAGTCTGAGCGAGTGAGATGGAACCAGTTTGAGGCAAGGGACAGTAGGCGGGTCTGGGGAGGTCTTTGTTTGTGTCAACGGTCTTCAGGCCAACCCTGGCACCGAATTTGATGTCCAGGGTAACTTGTATATACAGCATTCCTCCATCTTTTCATTTTCAAAAAGGATTTATTTTTATCCCCTAGAAACCACTCAATTTATTTCTCCTAAGGAGCCCTGCTGCCTTGGCAGTTTTCCTCTGGCTGCTTTAGTTGGAAATCTCTCTGAGCACCTCTCCTGATCCTTGGGTGACTGACTGACTGACTGACTGATGACATCTGAGAGATGACCTCTGTCTGGGAATAAGCAGAGGGATTTCTCAGGAATAACTAAAAGCCTTGTCAAAAACAAAGCCATTTTCCAACCACTTATGATTTTCCTGAGTGCTTGGCAGAAAGGAGTGGCTCGTGGAAGGCTCTCCCCCCTCGTGTTTCTCCGCTGTGGGCCAGCAAGTCATGCATCACACCTGCTTGGGGGAAGCAAGGACTTAGACGTGTTACCTGTCTTGAGAGATGACACCTTTTATACCTTTAATATGCAGGAGAAATGGAAGTTTGTAGAAATGTGAACACAAGGGGAAACAATCGTACACTGCAGTGTGAATGATGACAACATTTTTAGTTAGTTAATGAGAAAAAGCCTTCTGTGCATCAGCCAAGACATCCGTTCTCCTGATACTTGGGAAATGTTTCCTCCACAGCTCATCCCGCTAGCCTGTCATCAGGTGAGAGTGCTTCTTGGGCTGCGTGACAGTTCTTGGAGGGCTGAAACACTCATCTGGACTCTCGCCCCCCAGTGCTCTCTGGACACAGAGTCTCCTGGAGTGACTCACATAGAAAGCTGTTACCTCATTATGCTGACTTCCGTCGTGTGGGCTTGAAGGTTGAGTTTAGCTGAAAGAGAGGAAAATGAGGACCAGAGTGGAGGCGACTGATTGGCAGTCTCAATTACCAAATGACAATGGCAACACTGAAATTCTTCATCAGGAAGATAAGGTGAGCTGCGGCTCTGTGTGGTGATCTCTCTGAGGCTGATGAAACGTCATGATGACTCTTCTGTCAACAGCTCATGGTGGGACCTCTTGTGGGAGGAGGGTAAGGGATGGCTCCCGTTTCTACTGAATTGAAGGGAGCAACCGTGTGAGATCAAATAACTGTCCCAGCAGTTGGTACGGTCCAAGCGACAGCTAAGTGCTACTGACACCTATGAGGTCAGCTCTGCTCAGACCCTTATTTCCTGCCTGATTAGCTCTAACATTCTGTCATTGTTGTTGCTTTCTTATAGAAGATGCTTTTTAAAAAAATATTTATTTATTCCCTTTTGTTGCCCTTGTTGTTTCTTTTTATTGTTGTAGTTACTATTGATGTCGTTGTTGTTGGATAGGACAGAGAGAAATGGAGAGAGGAGGGAAAGACAGAGAGGAGGAGAGAAAGATAGACACCTGCAGACCTGCTTCACCGCCTGTGAAGCGACTCCCCTGCAGGTGGGGAGCCGGGGGCTCGAACCGGGATCCTTAAGACAGTCCTTGTGCTTTGCACCACCTGCGCTACTGCCCAACTCCCAACATTCTGGTTTTTGTGTCTACTGTCTTTGATTCTGTCTCGTGTGAATTCTGAGATAAAACTCAGCTCCTTCTTTGATTTTTCTTCGTCTTCTTCTTTTTTTTAATATTTATTTATTTTCCCTTTTCTTGCCATTGCTGTTTTTTATTGTTGTAGTTATTGTTGTTGTTATTGATGTCGCTGTTGTTGGATAGGACAGAGAGAAATAGGGAGAAAGGAGGGGAAGCAGAGAGGGGGAGAGAAAGACAGACACCTGCAGACCTGCTTCACCGCCTGGGAAGCGACTCCCCTGCAGGTGGGGAGCCGGGGGCTCAAACCGGGATCCTTACGCCGGTCCTTGCGCTTTGCGCCACCTGCGCTTAACCTGCTGCGCCACCGCCGACCCCCTCTTTGATTTTTCTCAGAAAACAAAAATAGTCAATTTGATTAAAGACATGTGGGCCAAGAGGGAAATGATTCCACAGCTTGCAGAAGAGTAAGTTAAATCTTTATGTCAGGATTTTGAAAAAGTTCTATTTATTTATGATTGGATAGTGACAGAGATTGAAAAGGGAAGAGGAGACAGAGACAGAGAGAAACAAAGAGACACCTTCAGCCCTACTTCAGTGCTCCTGAAACTTCTCCCCTGCAGGTGGGGGCCAGGGGCTTGAACTCCGATTCTTGGACACTGTAATGTGAGCGCTTAACCAGGTGCACCACCGCCTGGCCCCAGGATTTTTTTTCTTTTTGTGTATGTGTGTGTCTGGTTCATAATCTCACCACTTAACTGCCAAGAGGAGTGTCTCACTTTTTTTTTTAGTCCTGCAAATTCTGGACCTGTAGTTATTTCCCTTTTGTCTAATTTTTTAAATTTTTATTTATTTATTTATGTATTTATTATTGGATAGAGACAGAGAGAAATTGAGAGGGAAGGGGAGATAGAAAGGGAGAGAGACAAAGAAAAACCTGCAGTCCCACTTCACCACTTGTAAAGTTTTCCCCCCTATAGGTGGGGAGCAGGGGCTTGAACCTGGGTCCTTGTGCATTTTAGTACATGCACTTAACCAGGTGTGCCGCTGCCTTCCCCCCACCCCCCACCACCGCCTTTTGTCTTTTCACCCATCTATTCCAGGCTGCCCTAAAGGAACTCCAGTTTTATTTCTCCTTCTATTTTGAACAATAATGTAGTTTTTCCTCCTGATCAGAGACTAAGATATCTAAGCCTGCCAAAGACCCAGCAAGGAAGCAATGATAGTGAATATCCAAAAGCAAGCAAGAAAAAAAAAAAAAAACCCAAAAAAACTAACTAGCAGGAATGTTGTTACACCATAGTTATTCAATTAACAAACATTGACTGAGAGGCCAGTATGTTCTGAAACTCTTCATCTGCAGTCAGATATCAATATTTGCTTAGCATCTATACCCTCTCAGAAGTATATGGGTTCAATAAAAAAAAAAAAACAAATATGGGAAAAGTATATAAATATTGTTAACTGTAAACCCCATCGATCTGAGCAGACATGATTTCTTTTTTCTCTTTTTTAATTTGTTTAAAAATTTTTTAAATATTTATTTATTTTCCCTTTTTGTTACCCTTGATGTCTTTGTTGTTAGATAGGACAGAGAGAAATGGAGAGAGGAGGGGAAGACAGAGAGGGGGAAAGAAAGACAGAACCCTGCAGACCTGCTTCACCGCCTGTGAAGCGACTCCCCTGTAGGTGGGGAGTCGGGAGCTCGAACCGGGATCCTTATGCTGGTCCTTGTACTTTGTGCCACGTGCGTGCTTAACCCGCTGCACTACAGCCCGACTCCCGCAGACATGATTTCTAACCCATGCAGTCTATCTATCCATTGTGGGAAAATGGTTAGCTAGGGAGAGAACAGACTATCTCTTTTGGACTGAATAAGATTCTGGAATGCTGCCGTGGCCTTTGGCTGTACTGAAGAAAGGAAGGGTGATGGCCCATCAAGTAGTTAATTTAGTACCTGTGTGGCAGGGCACCTGTGGAAATGGCTGGGGCCCCTCAGAGTTCCGAAGCAGCTTATTTCCCTTCACGCTGCTGGTTTTTCATAGACTGATCCTGAGTAATTCATAGACTTTACAGACTGTTGCCTTGAGGACTATACAATGCCAAATAGCCCCTCTGTTTGGTGGGTCACGCCTCCCGCCTCCCCCTCATTATGTACCCTTGCCCCTTTCCCCACCCAAGCAGGGAATGTTCCTTTACACACCAATCCTTCCCTTCACACCACACTGGCTTTTACTACTCCCCTACTTGTCCCTTCCTATTTTGTTATATCATTTAGGCTTATGCCCAAAAGGTTTCTGCCCCATGATAGTCTTTTATAGACTTTGTACATCTTATGCAATTACTAGATAGAAAGATAGAAAAGATGTAGAGATATTGTGAAGAGATGGTTGAGCAGGCTGCGCTTAAACCTATGAGATGAGTCTCTCCAGGTAAGTCTCTCTCTCTAAAGAGGGGTTGAGCACAGGAGGACGCATAAATCTCACAAGGTTGGCAGCCATTTAAGCCTTCCCTCCTCCACAGAAAGTCCTACATCTTCCCACCTGAGCATGGCATTCCTCTAAAACATTTAAGCCTGCTCCATTCCATTTTTCTTTACTGTGTCCATTTAGATATAAAGGGATAGGAGGAGATGTTGCTGAGGAATTATTCTGATGCAGTCTCCGCCCCCAGGTTTTTCTATGCCCCGCTAAATCCTAGAGTGCCCCCTTTCAACCAATCCTGGACCTACACGTCACCCCTGGTTGTCGCCCAATAAAAAGCCCCCTCACCCCTCCCCTCTCTCTCTCTGGGCTCTCGGCTCTCCCTCTCTGAGGTCTCGCTCCCTGCTCTCCCCCCGTGGTCGGCCATTGCCGGCTGGCTCCACGTGGTCTGAACCAAACCTCCCCCCCCATCCTATAATAAAGATTTGTGTACCCCTTTGCTCTGGACGTTCGCTCTCTTCTCCGCGGTGCAGCCTGACACCAGACCGCCGCAACAACACTGGGGCCCCTCAGAGTTCCCTCACTTTCCCTGTCTAATTAGAGATAGCTGTGCTCAGGTGACCATATTTTGTTGCTGAAAGCAGAGACTCTTCAACAAATGGTGTTGGAAACAATGGGTTGAAACATGCAGAAGAATGAAGCTGAACCACTGTATTTCACCAAATACAAAAGTGGATCAAGGACTTGGATGTTAAACCACAAACTATCAGATACTTAGAGGAAAATATTGGCAGAACTCTTTTTTCTCATACATTTTAAAGACATCTTCAATGAGACGAATCCAATTACAAACAAGACTAAGGCAACTATAAACCTATGGGACTACATCAAATTAAAAAGCTTCTTCACAGCAAAAGAAACCACTACCCAAACCAAGAGACCCCTCACAGAATGGAAGAAGATCTTTACATGCCATACACCAGAAAAGAGTTTAATAACCTGCCGGGATAGCCTGAGGGTACTTCTTCCCGAGCCGGTGCTCTCTGGGTTGGAGAGAACTCAACTGGAGCTGATCTAGGCTGCTGTGTGGGAGAGGGATCAGGAACGCGTGCTGCACCAACTTCCGCAGGAGATACACTCTGGAACTCTCGGAGCCGGAAAGCAATTTCCAAGTGTCTTTAATCAGAAGAGCAGCTGTTTTTATACTCTCCAAGTAGGGTGGAAACAGGATGTGATATAGAGAGGGTGGAGAGAAAAGTGACTGGTGAAAATCAGAGTGTGACAAGGAGGGGGCGGAACAGGCGAGAATCCTATAACTGAACCACCAATGCCCTGGAGTGCTTTATGTAAAAGTGATTTATGTAAATAGACCAAACCTTTGGATCAGTAAATCCCTATATAGGCATATGGATAAGAAGAAGCCAGGGGGAGATGGCAACTACCCAACATCTCCCCCTTTCTTTTTAACTTTTTGCCATAGTATCAGGAGTGTGGGGCACTTTGTGAGGCAGGGAGACTGATAAGAGGCACACCTTTTTTGGGGTTCTACTGTCCCTCCTTGCTCAACCTCTCCGTGGAGAGAGAGACTAACAGGATTGACACACCCCTCAGGCTCAAGCCCTTCCAAGCTCAACCATATCCTCACAATTCCCCAACATCTTCCTCTTACTTAATGGCCATATATAACTGGGTCAATGTCTGTAAAAGGCTTCATCTCTGTCAGGGGAATAGCAGTGTAGGGGTGAACGGAAACCTGTTGGGAAGAAAGCAGAATGATAGTGTGTAAGTGTCTTTAAAAAGAACTAGCACAAGACGGAGGGATAAGTAAGAGTAGCAAGAGACAGAGTGAGCCTGATGGGTGGAGGATGGGGGCCTGATAAGCCGAGGGGCTAGAGGGGTGATCTGGCATTGCAAAATCCCGAGTCAGCCTGCTACAGTCATTCTTCAAGAAGTCCAGGAGTATAAAAGGAGTGTCCAGCAAGTTCTATAGAAGCATCAGTCCAATGTCAACGGCCAGGAAATAAATGCCACACGTCTATCTTGATGGAGGAGGACGGCCACCGGAACTTTTCTTCTCTGTAGAGAGTGACCTGGAACCGCCAAAACATGATGGGCGAAACAGAAGCAGGAAGAGCAGACACCGATGGTTGAGAGAAAGGCAGTAGGAAAGTCTTGTCCTTCGGAGTCTGTGAATCAGGTTCTCCAGATCGTGTCAGGTCACATCATAGGTTTCTGGGGATGGCTGTAATTGTGGGTGATGTCAGAGGTCAGGGGTCCAAGATGGATTTCTGGGGATTCTATATGAGCAGATGCTTCTTTATGCGAAGGCTTGTCATAGCTGTAGTCAATTACTTATGAAAAAACTTTGTAACAAATTAGAAGTTTACTACAATTGATAACTCAATGATTATAACTGGTTTAGGTATCTTTATAATTTTGTGTAAAGGTCATCTTACGTGACCTCATGTAGCAGTCTTTATATAGCAAAGTTTTCATACCGAGTTTAAGTTACATATATTGATTCTTGACTATTTTTACATTGGGTTTTTAAGCAAACTCAGGTTACTAGAGTTAACACATTTTAGTGACATTTTTTTTTTTTGGTACATTTACAATATCAGATTGATGCCAAATTTGTTGTGGATTAATTTCCACAAGATAGCTTACAGGACATTTTTGGGGGCCCTCCAAAAATGTCCTGTATAGAGAATTTGTATTTTAACTTAGGAGATGATGAATTGTCACATTGAATATTTAGAGTTTTACCTTAAACACTCAGTTACTTAAATGAATTGATTTTACCTCTTCTCGTAAAAATGTAACTTCGAAGTTACGATTTAACTGTCAAGTTAATGTTTACCAAACTTGAAACACGCATATTAAATATATAGTTTATAACACACAGGAGGAGAAAAACTTGTAAATAAGATATATCATTTCAAATGTGAATTTAGAACTACTGTCATAGTTGAACCATCTTTACTCACACAGTTTAAGACTAAACATTTCATATTGATATCAAGACTTAAAAAAGAAATCAAAAGGGGGAATGAACAATTTTTGGACTGTTTCTGGACGTCTCCAGAAACCATGGCTGCGTCCAGCCGTTTGATATAAAGTCAGTTAACTTTCAGAGTACTCTGAGCACAATGGGTCATACAAAAATTTTGGTCACTCAACTCACTCAATTTTTTTTTTTTTCACTCACTCACTCACAAAACACAACTGGCCAGTCATAGCATAAGACATTCATTCGGGGGGGGGGAGAGTTCTGTGAATCAGATTTTTTTTTTTTTTTGATTCTGCCATGCTGTATTATGGATCCTGGGGTGCATCCTGTAGCCAGTCCTCTTGCAGCCAGTCTTCTTGCAGTGTTTCTTGTTCTTCAGGGATATCAGCACCATCATGTGGGTATTGCCGGACATGGCGGGCAGGAACCCAAACAGGCTTGGAGTAATTTTGTGGAAAAATACATGCGAGACCCCTCCCCATAGTCAACAGGGGGTCAGGTCCTTTCCAAATTTTATCAAGTGGGTCTTTCCATTTGACTTTAATAGCTGGGAGGGTGGGTGGTGTTTGCCAATGAAGAATTATAGGAGGTTGGTCGGAGTTTTTGTAAATATTAAAGAGATTTAATGTAGTTAAGGCTTTTGCCAGCTGGATATTAGGGGGGTACATTTCCCCTTTTCCTTTATTTAATTGAGCCTTAAGAGTTTGATGGGCCCTCTCAACAATGCCTTGTCCCTGTGGATTATACGGAATGCCTGTAGTATGAGTAATGTTCCAGAGGGAACAAAAATCTTTAAATTGTTTGCTGGTAAAAGCATGTCTATTATCCGTTTTAAGTTGAAGAGGTAAGCCCATTACAGCAAAACAGGAGAGCATATGGCTTATAAGCTTTTTTGAGTTTTCTCCAGTCTGAGCTGTAGCCCACATAAACTTAGAGAAGGTATCAATTGAGACGAACACATATTTTTGTTTGCCAAAGTTAGGTATGTGGGTAACATCAATTTGCCAAAGAGCGTTGGCTTTTAAACCTCAAGGATTAACCCCCAGAGTCTGAATAGCAGGTGTTTTGATTAGACCTGCACAGGAGGAACATGTAGCAAGAATACGTTTTAACTGTGGCAGAGGAATATCAGGAAATCGAGCTCGAAGACCTTTAAGATTAACATGGGTTAGGGAATGAAAGTCAGCAGGATTAGAGACAGAGGCTAGGAGAATTCCTGTGGAGGCAAGGCGGTCAGCTGCAGCATTCCCTTCGGACAGGGGACCAGGAAGAGGGCTGTGGGAACGTAGGTGCTGAACATACAGTGGATGGGTTCGAGAACAGAGCATAGAGGCAATTTGAATTAAAAGAGGAGAAAGTGGGTTGTCATCAATTCTTACATAAGATCGAGCAAGCCATGGAAGTAAGTTAACAGTATACACACTGTCAGAAAAAAGGTTGAAGGATTCTGGTACAGCTTTTAATGCAAGGAAAACAGCATAAAGTTCTTTGTACTGAGGGGAATTATCAGGAAGTTCAGTAAAGAGAGGTTTGGGGTATTGCTGGTCTGGATAATATATAAGGGCAGCAGCTCCCTTTTTTCCACCATCAGTGAACACTGTAGGAGCAGAGGGGATGGGATCTCGAGAGAAAAGTTTAGGTACTAGTAGAGGCAACAGAGGTAAAGAAGCTATCAAATTATTAGAGGGAAAATGATTATCTAATTGTCCTGGAAAACCCATTAAACTTATGGCAAAACGAGAATGGTGGCGTATGAGCCATTCTGTATCAGTGAGAGAAAAGGGAAGAATGATTGAATCTGGTTCCCTTCCTAAGACCTGAACCGATCTGTTTCTTTCTTGGCGAACCATAAATGCTAAGGCATCAATCTCGGTAAGGAGTCTTGGAGCTCCGCCTACTGGCGTATGAAGCCATTCGAGAACGCCATGTTTCTGCCACAATGCCCCCACTACCGTGGGGGTGGAGTTAAAGATTAGAAGATTTACTGGAGAGGAGGGGGAGAATCGAACGAGGTGCATGTCCTGGAGAGCCTGGTTAACTTTTTCCAGAGCCAAGGATGCTTCGGGGGTTAACATACGCTTTGAGGAGGGCTGTTTGTTTCCTTTTAACAGATCGAACAGTGGTTGCAGGCAGCTCGTAGGCAGATAAAGATACTGCCTAAGCCAATTCAAATTTCCAAGAAAACTTTGTAAAGAAGCAAGAGTGAGATTAGAAGGAAAAGTAACACAAGGTTTTAAAGGACGAATCTGCGTTAGGGAAATCTCTGAGCCTAAGAAAGATATTGGAGGGATTAGCTGTATCTTCTCAGGAGCTACATTAAGTCCACTTCTCTTTAAGGCAGGGATTAGAAAATCACGTAGGGCGGAGAGATCTGTATCTAATTCTCCCCATATTAACACGTCATCCATATAATGAAAAACCTTAAGGCCCTTATGAATATGTGGAAAAAGGGCAGATTTAACAACCTCTTGACAAATAGTAGGACTATTAGCCATGCCCTGGGGCAGTACCACCCATTCAAATCTATCGGCAGGGCTGGCATTATTAATAGAAGGAACAGAGAAAGCAAAACGTTTACAATCTTGTGGGTGTAAGGGAATAGAGAAAAAACAATCCTGTATATCAATAGCTATGATTGGAATTCCTGTGGGAATTGCGGAAGCAAGAGGCAAACCCCTTTGGGGGGAGCCCCAAACCTGCATGGTTTTATTAACTGCACGAAGATCTTGGAGGAGGCGCCATTTTCCTGAGCGCTTTTTAATTACAAAGACTGGAGTATTCCATGGGCTCCGAGAATGACGAATGTGTCCCAACGATAACTGCTCTTGGACGAGTTTTTTTTAAAAATTTCTAGCTTCTCCCTAGGCAAAGGCCACTGTTCCACCCAGACAGGCTCATTAGAAAGCCAATCTAAGCGGGGAGTTCTGTTACGAACAGTGGCAGTTAGTATTGGGGGTGCTGGTTGGGTCTAGCAGTCTCACAGGAGTGAGTGTGGTGTCCTGCAGAGGTGTCTGAGGATATCACTACATCTAAAGATTCCAGCAAGTCTCTTCCCAATAAATTGGTGCTTATATCAGCTATTAAAGGCTGAAAGCGTCCGGTAGTCCCTTCTGGATCTTCCCACACAAGGGAATCTCGTGTGCGGAATGCCTGAGTCAATCCTCCAACACCATGTAAGCGTGGTCCTGGGAGGAGTTCCCAACTCTGGGGAACCTCTGCTTGTCTTAATATTGTCTTATCTGCTCCCGTGTCAATCAAACACTTAAAAGGAATATTACCAATCTTTACTGTCATAGTTGGGTGACCCCTTTCTAAAACAGGGGTGGTCCATAAAATCTCAGGCTCTGAATTCGAGCTGTTCTCTTGCTCCAGCCGGTTATTTCTATGCTGGAAGTTCCCACATACCACGGGTTCCTCCTTCTGCTCACCCTCTGTTATTGTTACTTGGCGTGGTGGGTATAGCGACGGATTGGGTCCCAAGCTGGGCTTCTGTTTGTGGAAGAAGGGCACAGCACCAAGCGGGCGACCTGCTTCCTTCCCTCTTGGGGGCGGGGCTAAGGGAAGCCCCATACCTAGTTTAAATCCCTGTTTACATTTGGCAGAGGCGTGCCGTTCCTATGGAACCTTGACCAACAATCTCTCCTCCAGTGAAATCCTTTCTGGCATCTGGGACAAGGCATTCGTGGTCTCTGATTCCCTGTCTGGAGGCGGGGTTGCCCTGATTGGAGGCGGGGTTGCCCTGACTGGAGGTGGGGTCGCCCTGACTGGAGGCGGGGTCGCGGTCTATTTTCTGGACATTGGTTACGCCAATGCCCTTGGCGACCGCACTGAAAGCAAGCTCCTCTTTGCTTATGTAAGGTAGCTGCATAGGCCTGTAACATAGGTCCTTGAAAAGAGCTTGATCTGAGATCCTGTGTAGCTAGAATCCAAGTATCTGGGTGTTCATTTTTAAGAGTGATACAGGCCTGTCGAAAATGCGGAAGCATTCCATCCCAGACTATGGATCGCAGTAGGAGAAAACGAGCGTCAGGATTATAAATCTTCCTTTCCAAACTCGACTGGACCCTGGCAATGAATTTAGCGAGGGATTCATCAGGTTCTTGTTGCAGGGAGAGAATGGGGGCTGAGGCTGCTCCCATGGGTGGTGTTAATCGCTCCCATGCTTTTAATGCACACAGGCGTACTTGATCAAAATACCCCGCTGGAAACTTGGCTTCCGCCTGTTGAATCCCTGTTTCTAATTGGCCTGTTCCAAACAATGCATCAAAATTACCCTCTGGCTGATTTTGAATATTTTTCCGTGATTGTTGTAAACATTCATCGCGAAAGAATGCCTCCCATTGCAGGAAGAGGGGGCCTGGGAGCGTAGCACGAGTCACATCTCTCCAATCTTGAGGGGTATTAAGGTTCTGAAGCAGGCCTTGTAAAATGGACCTGGTCCATGGGGCATGAACACCGTCATCTTTGATAGCCTGGCGTAGTTCCTTCAGGTCTGTGGCGGAATATGGATACCAGGCCTGAGGTTTTTGTCTATTGGGGGCAACAATGACCGGAAATGTGTGGACTTCCTCTGATAAGTGTGTAGCGGTAGGAGGAGTCACTGAAGTGGAAGCTTCTGGACAAGTGGCCGAAGAAGTGGTTTTGGAGGCTACAGGAGAATTCGGACATGTGTCTATCAAAACAGGGTGGGGTGAAGAAGCAGCCGTGGAGGCAGCAGGAGGTTCCGGACACGTTTCTGCCAAAATGGGGGTGGCCGAAGAAGTGGCTGTGGAGTCCAAAGGAGAATTCGGACACGTGTCTGCCAAAATAGGGGCCTCAGGGCAAGATGCCAAAATAGGGGCCTCAGGGCAAGATGCAGAGGAATTAGGGTGGGTCAAGATCACGACAGGCCTTTGCTTCTTCTTGTTTTTAAGGTGCTGGTTAAGTTCTATGATTACTTCCTTTATCTCTTGGACCTCAGCCTCTAGTTTCTTAAGCCTTTTGAGAGGTTGCCCTATATATCCCTTAAAAGCTGCTATGATGATCAACAGGATATAAGGTGAAGCCCCGAGAAAAATGTCCCAGATATATAAAAATTGTATACTGGAAAAAGAATGCAGGATTTGGAAAAGATTTTCCATGGTGGAAAGATCTCCGGAAAACAATAAAAAAGAAAAAAAAATCACAGTGCCTTAACACAATATGGCAGATACCCAAAAGGTGTGTACTTATCTAAGATGTCTTCTTGTAAATCTGCTGCTTACGGGTCCCTGTTCCGGGCGCCAGATGCCGGGATAGCCTGAGGGTACTTCTTCCCGAGCCGGTGCTCTCTGGGTTGGAGAGAACTCAACTGGAGCTGATCTAGGCTGCTGTGTGGGAGAGGGATCAGGAACGCGTGCTGCACCAACTTCCGCAGGAGATACACTCTGGAACTCTCGGAGCCGGAAAGCAATTTCCAAGTGTCTTTAATCAGAAGAGCAGCTGTTTTTATACTCTCCAAGTAGGGTGGAAACAGGATGTTATATAGAGAGGATGGAGAGAAAAGTGACTGGTGAAAATCAGAGTGTGACAAGGAGGGGGCGGAACAGGCGAGAATCCTATAACTGAACCACCAATGCCCTGGAGTGCTTTATGTAAAAGTGATTTATGTAAATAGACCAAACCTTTGGATCAGTAAATCCCTATATAGGCATATGGATAAGAAGAAGCCAGGGGGAGATGGCAACTACCCAACAATAACCAACATATATAAAGAGCTTGCCAAACTCAACAACAAGACAACAAATAACCCCATCCAAAAATCGGGGGAGGACATGGACAGAATAATCACCACAGAAGAGATCCAAAAAACACATGAAAAAATGCTCCAAGTCTCTGACTGTCAGAGAAATGCAAATAAAGACAACAATGAGATATCACTTCGCTCCTGTGAGAATGTCAGACATCAGAAAAGGTAACAGCAGCAAATGCTGGAGAGGTTGTGGGGTCAAAGGAACCCTCCTGCACTGCTGGTGGGAATGTCAATGGGTCCAACCTCTGTGGAGAACAGTCTGGAGAACTCTCAGAAGGCTAGAAATGGACCTACCCTATGACCCTGCAATTCCCCTCCTGGGGATATATCCTAAGGAACCCAACACACCCATCCAAAAAGATCTGTGTACACCTATGTTCATAGCAGCACAATTTGTAATAGCCAAAACCTGGAAGCAACCCAGGTGTCCAACCACAGATGAGTGGCTGAGCAAGTTGTGGTCTAGATACACAATGGAATACTACTCAGCTGTAAAAAATGGTGACTTCACCATTTTCAGCCGATCTTGGATGGAGCTTGAAAAATTCATGTGAAGTGAAATAAGTCTGAAACAGAAGGATGAATATGGGATGATCTCACTCTCAGGCAGAAGTTGAAAAACAAGATCAGAAAAGAAAACACAAGTAGAACCTGAACTGGAATTGGCGTATCGCACCAAAGTAAAAGACTCTGGGGTGGGGGTGGGTGGGTGGGTGGGTGGGGAGAGAATACAGATCCAAGAAGGATTCAGAGGACCTAGTGGAGGTTGTATTGTTATATGGGAAACTGGGGAATGTCATGCATGTACAAACTATTGTATTTACTGTTGAATGTAAAACATTAATTCCCCAATAAAGAAATAAAAAAAAAAACTAATAAATCAAGGTTGGAGGCCCCCCCCCCCATCTTCATCTGGTATTAATGGGTCTTTGGCAGCCTGACCTGTAATATTTTCCTTTGAACAGAGGAGAGCTTCTGTGTGGGGTTGATTTATTGCTGCACGAGAATAAAGAGCAATAATTTGTTTGACTACTGACGGAAGGGGTGTTAAGGATAACTGGATATCAGACTCAGGAGCCACCACTGGGCCTTTTAGATTCCTTGAGTAAAGACCCTAAGAATCATGGGTGAAGACAGACAACTGGGTAACACCAGCCTATCAAAACCTGTTTGTTCATCTCCCTTTTTATATCCCCTTCCCCTCTCAATTTTTGTCCTATTAAATAATAAATTAATTAAAAATAAAAGTTTAGGTTTCTACTTTGCACTAAGTATATTTCATTTTAAAAGTTTGCTTTTTAATTGTGATCTTTTAAAAAATTTATTTATTTATTATTGAATAGAAACAGAGAAATCGAGAGGGGTGGGGAAGATAGAGAGGGAGAGAGACAGAGAGACACCTGCAGCCCTGCTTCACCACTTGTGAAGCTTTCCCCCTGCAGGTGGGGACCAGGGGTTTGAACCTACATCCTTGCACACTGTAATGTGTGCACTTAACCAGGTGCACCACTGCCTGGCCCCTCCTATTTATTTATCTATTTATTTATTTGTGGAGAGAACCAGAGCGTTACTCTAGCACACGTGATACTAAGGATTGAATTTGGGACCTTATACCCGAGAGTTCAATACTGATCCACTGTGCCACCTCTTGGGTTCTCTATCCTTTTTTTTTTTCTATCTCTATTCTTTTTTCTTTCTTTCTTTCCATTTAAGTGAAGCAGTGTTGGTTTACAGCACTGTTATGTCTCTACAACTTAATGTCATGCCTTTACAGTACTGTCCTAAGGGTATTTCATGCTTCTAAGAGCCACACATGTTTGGAGACTGCTGTGTTGGGTAACACAGCTCCCAGATATTTCCATTAGTGCAGAAAATATTTTTGGACAATAATGTTATGCAAAACTATCATATTTTTCTTTATTGGGGTAACATTATTCTATAGAACTTTTTCTTGGTCATCCTGGGGCATGACTTATTCCCAGCTGACTTTTTTTTTTCACTAGAGAGAGAGAGAGAGAGAGAGAGAGAGAGAATATACAGGACCTGAGCTCATTCAGTAAGTCTTGAGCCTGGGTCCTACACATGGCAAAGCAGGTGCACTAGCCAAGTGAGTTAATTTCTGGACCCTAGCACTCTGTTTTAAACCTAGCATCTCAAATTTACTGGACAACAAAGAATTGCTAAAAGTCACAGAGACTCTCCCATATCCAGTAACATCCCCATATCCAGTAACATCCCCATAGAAGACATAGTTGCGGCTAGAAAAGATTTAAAAAAAAAAAAAAATGGCTGCAGAGCTACTGAGGAAGTGCCCTCAGCGAACTTCCTGGAGTTAGACTTTAGCATTGTCTATAAGAGATACGCAGATTCTCCCCTGACTTTGCAGGTAATAATTCCAACAGACTGGGTCTGGTGTCAGAGGCAGGTTATGTTGCAGTGACCAGAAGAAACTACTCCCAAACTAAAAACGTGTAAAAGGAAGGACTCTGGGAAAGAGGTGGGGAGAGGGGAAGAGGGTCTTGGTGTCCCGGGATGGAAAAGGAACTAAGCTGGGAGTGATAGCATTCTACAGACACCTCCCCTGGGCAGATGAGAAGTCCTACCCATGTGCCCACTGCTGTACTATAAATCATTAACCCCCAATAAGATGATTGAAAAACAGTTACAGACATGATCCTGAGATCCTGGCTAAGTAGATCTCATAGTCAACTTACTGTAGATGATATCTTTTTAAAAAATATTTATTTACTTATTCCCTTTTGTTGCCCTTGTTGTTTTATTGTTGTAGTGTTTATTGTTGTCATCGTTGTTGGATAGGACAGAGAGAAATCGAGAGAGGAGGGGAAGACAGAGAGGGGGAGAGAAAGACAGACACCTGCAGACCTGCTTCACCACCTGTGAAGCGACTCCCCTTCAGGTGGGGAGCCGGGGGCTCGAACCGGGATCCTTATGCTGGTCCTTGCACTTTGCGCCACCTGCGCTTAACCCGCTGCGCTACTGCCTGACTTCCAGTGTAGATGATATTCTAATATGAGTCCAGAATAACTGAAAACAATGGTCCAAGTGCTCAAAGACACAGTTGGGTGCACAACTAACTTGGGCTCTCCCTCAGGACACAGCACTGTGCCTGGCGTATTTTAATGATCACTGTGACTCATCCAGAGAAGGGTGAGAGGAGAATGTAATGAATTTTAAGAGTCCCCACCCCAAATGGCTTTTAAAGAGATGTGTTTGCCATTTCAAGTACCTTTCAGTTACTTGGGAGTTTATGTGAGAAACAAAACAACAAACAAACAAAAACACTCATTTTTCTGAGTGTGTCAAATTCAGTAGATTTCACACTAATTAACTTTACAAGAAAGTCTACTTCCTTTGCAGTGTGGAACAATGCTTTCAGACAGGAAGGAGAGAGTCAATTTGGATCTTGTGAGTCTGAGCCAAGAGAGAATTTTAATCTCAGAAGAACCCAACCTGAGTAATTCCTTGACGTCATGCACTGAATCTGTCCACCTCTCCATGACCAGCTTGGGCCCGAGCCATCAGACTTTGCTCATTCACTGGCAGGCACAGACGAGTCTAAAAATATTCTTTGGGAGAGACTTCTGCAGGTTAAATGTTGGCATCTTTCTTTCTCTGGGATTGAGGAAGAGGCAGGTGGCCGGTGATGGGGAGTGGGCACCAGCTGAGGTTAAGTGCCCAGAGGACTTAGTGTAACTAGAGGACTTGGCCAAGGCTGCCTCTACCTCCTGATCTTTATTTTATTTGAAAGTATTTTTATTTATTTTATTTTAACGAGAAAGAGTAGATACACAGGGGAAGGGAGAGAGGGAGAGAGAGAGAGAGAGAGAGAGGATCAAAACACTTTGAGTTTATGACAGTGCTGGGGATTGATGTCGAACTTCAGAGCCCAGGGCTGGCAAGGCTTTTGCATAATCATTATGCTGTCTCCTCAGCCCTACCTCCTGCCCTTTATTCAATCTCCTTAACTAGGTTAACAGCAGAAAAAGCAGTATAAAGATATAAATGTTGAGTGTGATCCTGGAGGTGGCACAGTGGATACAGCATCGGACTCTCAAACATGAGGTCCTGAGTTCAATCCCAGGCAGCACATGTACCAGAGTGATGTCTGGTTCCTTCTCTCTCTCTCTCTCTCTCCCTCCCTCCCTCCCTCCCTCCCTCCCTCTCTCTCTCTCTTCTATCTTTCTCATTGATATATATATATATATATATATATATATGTTGAGTATAAACTTGTGGGGTAGGGAAAGCCATTAAGAATCAAGAACCCTGTGTGGTCTGGGAGGTGTTGCAGTGGATAAAGCATTGGATTTTCAAGTGTGAGGTCCTGAGTTCAGTCCCTGGCAGCACATGTACCAGAGTGATGGCTGGTTTTTTCTCTCTCCTCCTATCTTTCTCATTAATAAATAAATAAAATATTAAAAAAATAATCAAGAACCCTAGAAAAGTTTAGGGCTTAGAATAATTGTTTGTCTATGTTCCTGGAGTGATAAAATTAGTTGAAGATTAAAGTGATTGCTAGCCTTTCAAAGGGGCTGTCAGCTCTAACATTTACTTACAAATTCCATGCATTTTAAGGATTACCTTTACCTAGGTCCCTGAAAAGACTGGAGGATTAACAACAATTGCTAGAGTTCTTGGCATCCATCCTTCCTCCCTCCCTTCCTCCCTCCCTCCCTTCCTTCCTCCCTTCCTTCTTTCCTTCCTTCCTTCTCCTCCTCCTTCTTCTTCAGTGTCCTTTCTTATTCATTATCTCACCCTCAACCCTATCTCACTAAACACACTGGAGATTTGGAATTCTCTTTTTAAAATGAGGAGCAAAGATCAGGTGCTGTGTGTGGGGGGGAGGCCCCCAATAAAACTGCCAAGTTGTTTCCCCTCGAGTCACCTATATTTAGGCTCACCAATAGATTAAGTCAACCATCTCTGTCTTCTGTTGAGGACTTTATGACTTCCCTCTTAAATATAAATGAACTAGAGGAGAATAGGAAATCGGGTAACTTCAATTAAGATAAGAACAAAAACACTCCTCTGTGTTTAGTAGTTTCAGAACTCTAGGAGATGTTGCAACCAATAAATAAAAAATGGTAGGCTGTTAAAAAAAAAGTAACACGGTGAAAAAAATCTTTTGGAAATTAAAACTATGATCACAGGAACTTGAAAAACAGAAATCTGAAACAACAAATCAGAGAAGCAAAATTATCAAAGAAACAAAACAAGAAAATTTTCCTGGTGGAGGACATGACATTTCAAATGGTAAAAATAAAATAGTTCACATCAGTGGACAAAGACTCATCATTTTGCAATTTTAAAGCATTTGTGAGGAGGTTTGAGAGAGCTGTATGAAAAATTTTATACCCCCGTATGAAAGATAGAAAAATGTAAATAGATTTCTTAAGTCATCCTGGAAATAGAAGAGGACCTTTAAGATTCCGAGTGAAAAGAATTTCCATTCGAGCATTCTACTTCCAGAAAGCGGATCAACCATATAATAATGAATGTTCTCCACAGAAGTGTGCAAGTCAGTAAAAAAAAAAAAAAAATGAGGGAGATAGGAGAAGGAATAAATAAATAAGTGATGGGCAAAAAGCAACAAAGAAGAAAAACACACCAGGTAATTAGCATCCGGAAAGAAAACAAGGAAATGTAATAAAAGTGGCTAATGTAACTCAGCAGAGAATAATATGTACACAGTCATAATAATATAAACCCTGGATATCTATTTGGCAAGTAGCTGACATTTCTATATTGTAAGCATGCAGCCAGGACAGGGGTGGATGTGCTTTATTTGGGTGGGGGGTGCTGTCTGTGGACTCATTTCAATGTAAACATCAGGAGGGCAGGAGATTTTGCTGTGATAAGCTAGTGCCTAGAACAATAAGCAACGGGTAGTAGGTCACTGATATCCCACCCCAAAGTAATAGTGCTTTATTCATATCTAAGACCTTGAGTGAACTGTCATTGGGGGTGGGGTAGGAACACAGAACTAAGGTAGTGGGACTGGTGTAAGCTAACTGTTAACTGAAACTCTTAGAAATCATTACTAAATCTCTGTGTCAGAAAACAAAAGCAACAGTGCTCTGCTTTTAACTGAAGGAAGGTTCTGCTATTTGTCTAGGTTGCAGGTGTGCATCATTGAAACCAACATGTGCATAATTTTTGGGTGAACAAAATTTTCCCCCAGGCATATTTCTCCTAGGATACTTGTAAAACAAACAAAAACAAAAACAAACACCCAAGAGTAGATTGAAGTCAATGAAAATAAACATCAAGCTATATTTTATGGAATCTGTCTTTCTCTACGCTTTGAAGACTGACGGTAACATTTTAACGTAATTACCTAAGTTGCGTAATTTTTGGATGAACAAAAATTTTCACCAAGACCTACTTCTCCTAGAATACTTGTAAAAGCAAACAAGCAAACAAAACAAACAAACAAAAAAACCCAAGAGAAGACTGAAGTCAATGAAAATAAACATCAAAGCTATATTTTATGGAATCTGTTTTTCTCTACACTTTGAAGACTGACGGTAACATTTTAACTTAAGATAGTTCAACTGAGCATCAGGATATATTAGCGACCACTGAAAAGCAAATGCTATTCCTGGGAAACTGTTCTCTGTCAATCCTTCTGCCTAGTTAGTTGGATTGGAGATGCCTTGAAGCTCAGAAGATTCCAGGGAAATCAAAATGTGATATTCTCACTTTAGAAAAACTATTTTGTCGATTTTTTTCTTTCTTTCATTCACTAATATAATAAAAGGTTAGGAGAAGAACTGCCTTGTTTTGCTTTTCAACTTGTTGAACTTCTAGAAAAGCTCCCAGTACTTCCTCCAGAAAGTCGTCACCATTTTATTAAATAATAATAATAATAATACAAAGAGGTGTGTTTTTCATCTAATGTATCTAAATGAAGTCTGCAGCTCAATTCAACTTGACTTCTAATTGGCTGCTGACTCTCAGGACAGTGAAGTGTTGGAAATGCTAATTGGTTCATTCCCTTGCTCAGAACCTTTCAGGGATTTTTTTTTTTTCTGGGCACCTATTGTATTCCAGGCACTATGCAAAGCAAGACACTTGTGGAAGAAGGTTAAGTCAAAGGAATTCCCGCTGCTGAGAGCTGAAACAACCTATCTCAAGGGGACTTGGACCCAAGAAGGATATCTGAGTGCATGGAATCTTACTATTGAATTTCCGTAGAGTTAACCTTCTTATTTGATGCAGGAATCTTAGTGTCTGCTGCTTGTGTAGAAACTTTCTGGACTTTATTCAAGGCAGGATCTCTGCAGGACCCATCGCTCAGTACCCAGAGAGCTCCTGGGTGTGTGTGTGGGGGGGTTGGGGGCACGTTATTGGGAGTCTTGCTGGGCTCCCTGGTACTATCTCTGCTGGTGCCAACACTTTAGTTTCAGTGACCCAGGTGGGGTTTCTGGAGAGGATGCCACCTTTTCAGTCCTCTTCTTTTCATATTTTTGGGCTATTGGAGGTCAAATCCCAGCTGGCTCCTCAGCCACTGAGTGTCACAGATAAGAGCTCAGAATTGGGGGTGGGGGTGGGGGAGATTCCAGCCTCCTACTGTTCCAGCCATTTGTGTCCTCAAGAGCTTTGTGGGGACAGGAGCACACAGCCTGCCCAGGTGGTTCTCAGTGGCTGTGGTTCTGAAGGGGTGGGCTGATAAGAAGGGACACTTGTCCCAGACACACTTTTCCATGGGGCAGCCCCCTTCCTCAGAATGGCTGAGAGGAAGACAGAGGTCTCTCCAGTGAGCTGCTGGACTTTGCAACGAGGGCCTGCCTCAGTTCCCCTGCTTGCAAAACCAGCCCAGCAAAACCAGGGCGCTGGGAGAACCTTTATTATTATGGTGGGAGGCCTTGGCAGACTTCCAGGTATGGGACGACCAGGATCCCAGGGTCCCCGCAGCCTGGCTTCTAGGCTGCTCCAGGTCTGAGCTGCTGGCATTTCAGAGCAGCTCTGCTGCAGTCCCAAGGGTGTGGCGGCTGTTGGCTCTAGACTCTCTGTTTTCTGCCTGCCCGGGGTGTAGGTCTGGCAGGAATTGCCCAAGTCAGCAATCAGGATTCTTGTGGTTGGGGGGTTATTACCTGGAGTGTCAGTTGCCTAGGTGATAGAGGACAGAGAACCCTAGAGGCAAGGGGTGGGGTGGGGAAGGGTCCTGCCACAGAGAACATAGCCCCTGAATTTGCAGTCTGCAGGAGCATTAAGCACCAATCACTTCTATAGAGAACTTTCCCTAACTCAGGAGTTTGGGGGTGAGTGTATTTGGGGGGACAGCCACGGAGCCACCATGAGCGCCAGGACTAGCTTAAGACCTGAGGGGGGGTGGCCTCTGCTCCCTGCACCCCAACTCTTTCCAAGTCCAAACCACCCCGTGCTCCTCGAGTCATAACTGCACCACACCACTCACAGCAACCGGAGTTTCTCTTCCTAGGAAGGAAGAGAAAAGAGGAAAAGGAGGAGAGGGAAGAGCTGAGGGCACTTGTGAAGGTGTGCATATGCACACTCGGGAGACAAAGTGCAGTACCCCACGTGCGTACAAGTGCCTCTTTCCCCCAAGTAGAAACGCTCTAGTTGGTCTGGCGTCTGGGCAGGGTTGCTTTGGGGTAGTGCTGGCACTCCCCCTTCGAGAACACTTGGTGAGGGAGTGTCTGGTGCAGGGATCACTGGCAGCCCTTCCTTGGGAGATCCCATGGGTGACTGCGAAAGACAGAGCTTGCGGCTGGGGTCCAGGTCTGTGTGCTCCTGACGTGGGGCCACCCAGGACCGGTGGGCAAAAGTCCGAAGGCTGCTGCCCTCTGGGCTGGCCGACCCGCTCCACTCGAAATGGAATTCAGCCACAGCCACGGAGCTCTTGAAGTAGGGCGAGGCTGTGGGGAGAGAAGAGAGGAGACCTGGGTCCAGGCGGGTCCCTCCTCCTAGCTGAGCAAACAGCGGCAGAGGCAGCTGTGTAAACTGACTCCAGAGCAGTGGGTGGGTGGTGGAGGGTGCAGCTCTGGGGGTAGGGGTGTGTGGCACCCCAAGTCAAGGATGCAAGACAAGGACAGCTGCCAGGTACTGGGCGCCAATCTAGACTCCTCCCCAGCCCTCTCTTCCACTCCCATTTGTCCCAAGAGAAAGAGGGTTAAGGGAAGGAGGTTTAGCTGTTAGTTAGACTGGAAAAAGAACAACTTAGCTGGAGCAGGGAGAGAGGATGCAAGGTGGAGTGGGGAGCCGATGGAGGGAGAGAGAAAGGGCCTGGGGAGTGTAGAGACAACAGCAAGTTGACGGTGGCCCATGGGCACAGATCTGTGGAGGCCTCGCTCCTCCTCCACAGCCCCTCTCCCCAGGGGGCTCTTTCAAAGCTGACCCCCTCCCCCCACCACCCAGAACTCAGAGCTACAGTCCAGCCTCCCAGATGGCAGAAGAAGGGTGTGGAGGCTGCAGTTCAGGTACCCCCAGAGTTGGAGAACACTGGCCCCCCCACACTCTCAACTTGCCACTACTTTTCTGGAGGCAGAGGCTGTCCAGCCCTCGGACTCCCTCAACAATGACCTCATTGCAAATGACAGCCCCGGGAGGATGGTTCCCCTCCTAGCCTACTGGAGCGGGAGGCATGACGCCACCTAGCTGGGTCGGTCCAGGCCACTTTGGATTGGCTGCTGGGGCTGGCAGGGACCCCCCCTCCCCTCCTGCTCTCACCCACATAAGAACCCAGAGCTCTGCAGTCAGCCGCCCACAGCTGGTGGTGTGCCCCTTTGAGTGGATCGGCCAGTCGTGCTCTCCTGAAACTCCAGCTACCAGGTGAGAAACTTTTCACTGCTTGGGACAAAGTCCTGTCAGTCTTGCTCCCTCTGCCTGCTTTGCCTCCCAGCCGGGCATTCCCAGCTCCCTGGCACACTGGCTGGAGAGAAGGTGCAAGTTGGCACCACCAGACTGCTTGCTCTTTTTTTTTTTCCTAACTAGTACCACCCCAACCCCAAGCACCCCAGAGCTGAGCCTGGGCACTGAGAGCTCTGTGAGCACAGATGGGTCTACTGGCCCAGCTGCTGCAGTGCTCTGCCTGCTCTGTGCCCCCCAGATAACCAGTTTGGGTCCCAGGGAAGTAGAACCCTGAGCCTTCTTCTGAGGAGCCTGAAGCCTGGGAGTATCCCTCAAGTGTTGGCAAGAACTTGGGGGGGGTTGTCTCAGAACAGTTAGTCCAGTAGATCACTGGACTTAGCTCGAGGTGCTAGCATCCAGCACCCACTATTACAGGGTGTTCTGTGGGCTCAGAACGTGGCCCTAGATGGGGAGGGGGGCGAGTTTACTGCAGTGTGCACCCCCATGGGACAGGCAGTATAAGATCACAGAGGGCCCCACCCCCACCATGTGACACCAAGCAAGTTATCGCCTGCTTTCTGTCTTGCAAATTAATTGGCAAGTGATCAGTAGAGTTGTGGGGGTGGGGTGTGGTTGGAGGGGTGGGAAGGGACTTGCCTGAGGTCAGGAGGCAGCTGCAGCAGTGGTGGGGAATGGAGTTTAGAGTCCTTTTGTCTGGGTGTAACGTCATTCTCTCTTTACAGAGAGGAGTCATGGGCTTCGGGAAGTCCTCCTCATTCTTGGCTTTCAGCATCTTGGTCCTGTGCCAGGCAGGCAGCCTCCAGGCGGCACCACTCAGGTGAGACAGCTGGAGCCAAGAGAACACTCCTCTCCTACTGTCCTTCTGAATTCACAGCAGTGGGAGGGCAGGGGCTGGGGGACTCGGGCCTGGGGCCCCTGCTAGCTGGGAGTGGAGATGTCCTTTCATCCTTACCAGAAGTCAAGGGGACCCAGAAGCCTGGCTGCTTATCCTGGGTGGAGGCAGGCTTGCACTGGGTTTGCCTCTCCTCATCAGGTCCGCTTTGGAGAGCCTCCCTGACCCCGCGACGCTCAGTGAGAAGGAAGGACGCCTCCTCCTGGCTGCGCTGGTGAAGGCCTATGTACAGAGGAAGGCTGAGGAGCTGGAGGAAGAGCAGGAGACAGAGGACTCCAGGTATGACTCCCCACCCCCACTTAAGCCTATCTTGGAGAACAAACCCCAGAAAGGAAGGAACGACAACATCTGACCAAGACTCCAGCCATCTGTCTGTCTCTCATTAGGGCCTGGGGGGCTGGGGGTGGGGAGGACACCACTGTCTGTCTCCTTGTAAGATGTCCCAATACAGCTGGAGGGACTCTGGTGTTAAACAGTCATGAAGATACTCCATTTCTAGAAGGCGCTAGGAACTGAAACGCGGAATCGCTCTGGGGACTGGTCTTGCCTTTTTGAGCCTTCCCAGCATTGGCTAGATTAGCACTGCAAAGTGTTACTCCATATCTACCTGGTCACTATCTCGGGATATTCTAGAGCCCTAGTCCGTGTGTAGTGTCCTTTCATGTCAGCTGTTAATTCATTTCACGTTTGCAAGGCTAGGCCACAAAGCTTTATAGAGGGCAGGCTGGAGGATCATTCCACACCTGGGGCCCTTGGGGCCGTCCGTGCATGTTGTCACCAAGTTAGGAGAGCCTCCCCCTCCCAGCTTCACCTACCTCACTGTGCACCCTGAGCATGGAGCACACGCCAGCTCCTGGCCTGGCCCCAGCACTGCCTGCGCAGAGGCGGCTGTTGCTTCCGCGTCCACCCCGAGATCTGCTCTGCAGAGCACTACGGGCCAAGCAGCATGAGCACTGCGGGGGAAATGCCACCCCTGCCCAGTGCCCAGTGCGGCCCTTCCCCACACTGCCTGGCTCTGCCTGCCTCTCTCTTGTCAGTATGAAGCATGTGCGTGCCAGCGGTCCTCTGCCACCCCTCCAGCACCTGCTCAAAATACCCCCTCTGTTGTCTAATTCTTCTGCATGCCTGCCCCCGGGGGCAGACCCGTTGCATGGTATTGTCTGGCATGTTTCTCTCCCTGCAGCCTGGACACCTCCAAAGCTAAGCGGTGCAGTAAACTGAGTACCTGCTTACTGAGTGCCCACTCGAAGAACCTGAACAACTTTCATATGTTATCTGGCATCGGCTTCGGGGCTGACTCACCTGGCAAGAAAAGGGACTTAGTCGACAGCTTGGAGAGGGTCCCCTACCTCCCGTCTGGGGGGCCTCAGGATGCCAACTCAAGTCCTTCCACCCCTTCCTGAATTCCTGTCTTGCTCTCATTGATGAAATTCAGGCGTGCAGACTTAACTCAGATCATTCTTCAAGCTGGCAACAGTAGCTTTACAAATTGACAGAGAATGGTGGGGACCTGGAGATGGAAGGAGGAAATAGCTGGACGCACACATGAGAAATAAGAGAGTGAAGGGAGCATCTTGAGACCCCAGGGTGTCTGCGGGTCTCCCGTGTCTCTGTCATCCTTCCCTGTCACATCACTGGCAAATAAACCTACGTCTTGAATCGATTTGCACAGTGGCGGTCATTACTTGGGTCCCTGACCTCAGGCACTGTGCTTAAAAGTAGCCTTAGCCTCAGGGTAACTGGACACAGGGCTTGGTGAGTGACACCTCCAGAGCAGTTCCAGCCTCTAGAACAGATGTGCTGAGGACAGGTAAGCACTCCTTGGGAGGGGGAGGAGGATGCAGATGCTGTTCTTGGAATCTTGGCCAGGTAAGACTTCAGAGTACTTCTCGTTTCCCGAGGAAAGTAGTCCTGCTCCACGGCACCGTGGTATTACCTCTGTACACTCCCAGCGGGTCTTGGAGGGTCTTAGATTTCTACTTCCCACTCCCACTTTTTTTTTTTTGCCTTCAGGGTTATCGTTGGGGCTTGGTGCTGGCATTATAAATCCATTGCTCCTGGAGGCCATTTATTGCATTTTTTTTTGTAATAGGATAGGACAGAGAGGAGGGGGAGACAGAGAGGGGGAGAGAAGATATTCGACACCTGCAGACCTGCTTCACTGCTTGTGAAGTGACCTCCCTGCAGGTGCGGAGCCGGGGGCTTGAACCAGGATCCTTGTGCTTCGTACAATGTACGTTTAATCCAGTGTACTACTGCCCAGCCCCCCTTACCACTCCTTTTTTTTTAAAAAAAAAAAAAAAGATTTTATTTATTTATGAGAAAGACAGGAGGAGAGAGAAAGAACCAGACATCACTCTGGCACATGTGCTGCCCAGGGATCAAACTCGGGACCTCATGCTTGGGAGTCCAAAGCTTTACCACTGCTCTACCTCCCAGACCACATTACCACTCCTTCTTGACCCTAAAGGAATCATATACAGAGGATCATAAATGCAAGGTTGGGAGCTGGCTTTCTGCTGTGGACATCTTTGGGTAGGGCTCCTAGCGGACGCTGCCAGGCCACTTCTCCCTGCAGCGTTGATAACTGCTTTTCAGGACCAACACACTTAGCTCCTAAGTGGTTCGAGGAAGTGCCTTGGTTCTTAGGAAGGTCCTGAGGGGCAGGCTCCCCACCTCAGCCTCTCACTCATACTCACCGGCTTTCTTTTTCTGTCTCCACCCTGCATATCAGTGTCACCGTCCAGAAGAGATCCTGCAACACTGCCACTTGTGTGACCCACCGGCTGGCAGGCCTGCTGAGCAGGTCTGGCGGTGTGGTGAAGAGTGGCTTCGTGCCCACAGATGTGGGCTCTGAAGCTTTTGGCCGTCGCCGTAGACACCTGCAGGCCTGAGAAGCAACAGGACTCGAGGAAGAAGGTGACTGGCCTTGTACTGTCTGTCAGGTGGGCAGGGGACGGATATAGAGGCGACCCTCCTCATCTGCAAGCCTGGTGGGTTCTGTAGGGTCTTTTCTAAGTAAAGTCCTCCTCCTGCTGTTTCTGCCCCAACTTAGTTTGAAACTAGAACACTAGGATAGGCTGTGGTGTCATCTTTTGGAGATTAACTAGAACCAACCAACCAACCAGACAAAGAATAACTCTCTGCCAGGGCCTCATGGCATTGGTGAAGGCTCAGGAAGTACCCCACCTTTAGTCAATGCTCACGGGCTCAGGTGCCGGTAGTTACAATGCTGCTGTTAGGCAGTGACTATGTGGACTTGCTGACACCATCATTTAAAAGCCCCTTTAAAAGTCTCTTCACATCTCATACTCATAATTTGTAATGCTGTCTGTGTCAATTACTGTTCTTTTCAGTAATAACTGTGGCCTTCTTTTTTTTTTAACCAGAACATTGCTCAACTTTGGCTTATGGTGGTACAAGGGGGCTTGAACTTGGGGCCTGGATGCTTCAGGCATGAGAATCTGTTTGCATAGCCATTATGCTATCTCCCTTGCCTGGCTATTCATTTCCTGACCTTACTTTCCTGCTTCTCTCTCTCTTTACTCTTTCCCTCCCCTCCTCTTTCTCTTTGTGAAATTTTTTTTTCCCTTCTTCTTCTTCTCAGGTTGCCATGAAGCTGAACTCACCACTTCTATTTATTTCTCTGGACAACAACTTGGTGAGGAGGCCCATGGAAGATATACACATGTGCATCCTAATAGATATTGATTAAAAGCATCTTTGTCACTTGAAAGGAATGAAACATAATGCAAGAATAAGCTCATTCCATATCCATCTACATCTTTTTTACAGTCAGTTCTTTTTGTGCCCTAACTGCGATGGCGTCTCTCCCAGGCTTATCTGGTAGCAAACTGTCCTGTGAGAGCCACCCTAGTGATGATGGCCGCTCTAGCAGGTCTTAAGGACCCATGGAATCACTGGGCCTCTCGTGGTCTCTGGGGAGACACAGGACAGGTGACGAAAGGCCTGGTTGTCTAAGATGATTATTGTATTATTTGTTTGAGCGAATGTCAATATTCTGCATTTGTGAACTTCATCAAGATTAAAGACATATTTTGGATACACTTGTTTCAAGACTGGGTTGCTTCCTTTCAAAGGTTTTCTGTGTAACACTAGTCACCACCATTTGCCCCTTTAAAAGCCTCCTTAAGGGAGTCGGGCTGTAGTGCAACGGGTTAAGCGCAGGTGGCGCAAAGCACAAGGACCGGCATAAGGATCCTGGTTCGAACCCCGGCTCCCCACCTGTAGGGGAGTCGCTTCACCGGCGGTGAAGCAGGTCTGCAGGTGTCTATCTTTCTTTCCTCCTCTCTGTCTTCCCCTCCTCTCTCCATTTCTCTCTGTCCTATCCAACAACGACAACAACAATAATAACTACAACAATAAAACAACAAGGGCAACAAAAGGGAATAAATAAAATAAATATTAAAAATAAGAAAAAAAAAGCCTCCTTAAATGTCAGATTTATCTCCTCAAAGCTCGTGTGCTGGGCTTAGTGTGAGCCAGATGATGTTGTAAGAGGTACTTTATAGCTATTCATTCATTTAATCTTTATGACAAATAGTAGACACCACTATTGTTTCTTCCTGACATCCAGGAAATGAAGGCGCAGGAAAATGAAGCCCAAGGTCAAAGTGATGGTCAGGTATTGGTTTCCAGAATTCACAGTTGGAACTACATTACTAAAATGTTTCTCTCTCTTTTTTTAATTGAAAAAAAAAAGTTTAGTTATCTTTATTTATTTATTGGATAGAGACTGCCAGGAATTGAGAGGGAAGGGGGAGATGGAGAGGAAGAGCGACAGAGAGATGCCTGCAACGTTGCTTCACCACTCGCGAAGGTCCCCCCCCCCCCCGCAAGTGGGGGCTCAGACCTGGGTCCTTGTGCCCTGTAACATGTGTGCTTAACCAGGTGTGTCACCCCCCCCCCCACCCCTAAATGTCTCTCAACAATGACTCCTGATGTTTTCCGAAGACCTGTGAGCCATACCTCGATCTAACTTCCTTCCTCACTGGAGAGATTCTTCAATTTTGAAAATATGCACAAAATTTAAACACACAGGCGACCTTGACTGTTTCTGATTTTGTGAAGCCCTTCTCGACATCACTGGGCACTATGGGTCAGATGTCGGCATGCTGCCCCAGTTTCTCAACTGAAACAATCTGTGAAGTGGTAGTAGGAGGTGGAGCTTTAAAGAGGCAATTAGGTCATAAAGATGGTCTACTCACAGATGTGGTTAATATAAAGGTGGTCTACTCACAGATGTGGTTAATGACATTACAGACAAGGCCCGAGGGAATGCCCCGCTGCCTTCCTCCAGAAGGCTGTTATCACTGAACTCTCACCGGATCCTGACTCACGGGCTTGCACTTCCTGGTCTCTAGAATTCTATATTAAATATAGTTTATAAGCCACCCAGTTTTAACTAAAAATTAAAAGGGTCTTAGGCTGTGGCGCATCATGGATTTGGCGGAGGGACTGCTAGGAGTAGGTTTAAAGGAATCAAAATTTTATTAGGGCAATTGTCATTGTGAGGATTAAAAATGGGTACAGGGGGCAGGGGGTAGATAGCATAATGGTTATGCAAAGAAACCCTCATGCCTGAGGCTCCGAAGTCCCAGGTTCAATCCCCCACACCACCATAAGCCAGAGCTGAGCAATGTTTCTCACTGTGCCTTTCTCTGAGTCTCTCTAAAAAAATACTAATAAATAAATAAAATACTTTTAAAAATTGGGTACACGTATAATCAAGGAATTGCTAGCATAGTTCAGAGATCAACCCGGATGGGAGTCAGGCACCAGAATAACAGAATGCTTAAAAATTTACCATACCCAGAGTAGGAACAATGCCAACTTTCCACTTCTGTAAGCCTTGCCGCCGCTTTAGGGAAGACAGGACGTTTGTTTCTAGGAAAACAAGATGTTTTTGTACCAAGATGGGGTGCAAGCCTAAAAGCCCCCCAGTCATTCGATTTCAGGTAAACAGCCCAAGTCTGTTAGCCCAACTGCAAAGTATTCTATGTAACCAGTGCTGACATCTGCTGCCAACAGTGTAAAAAGATGCTGTGGCCGTGCTTAGCCGTTCAGTCCTTGGGTAACTCCCGCCTGAGTTTTCCCTGGGCTGGACCCTCCGCAGAGCAGGCGTAAATCAAATTCACACTCAGCCACCTGACTTGGTGTGGAGTACTGTAATTTCTGTGTAGAGAATTTAAAATATATATATATATATATATATATATATATATATATATATATATTTACTTTGGATAGAGACAGAGAGAAGTTGAGAGGAAAGGGGGAGACCCAGAGACACCTGCAGCCCTGCTTCATCACTCGTGAAGCTTCCCCCCTGCAGGTGGGGGCTGGGGGCTTGAACCTGGGTCCTTACACATTGTAACATGTTCACCTTACTAGGTGTGCCACCACCCATCCCCTTTTTACAATATATATATATATTAAAATTATTATTATTATTATTTTACCAGAGCACTGCTCAGCTCTGGCTTATGGTGGTGCAGGGGATTGAACCTGGGACTTTGGAGCCTGAGGCACGAGTCTCTTTGCATAACCATTATGCTGTCTACTGTTAACCCGTGTGGAGAATTCTATTCCATTACAATGGCTGTAAATGACGTCCAATTAAAATTACTTATCAAGGCAAAAAAATGAGTGGAAGCAAGGCATTTATTCCTTTGCAAAAGGGCGTGTCGCCAACAGCAGTGCCCCCCTCAGCCTTCTCCCATCTTTTATACCTGAGCAGAACTGTCTCCTCCACCCCTGGGCTGGGCTGCAGAGCTCGCAGTCTCCCCGCTGCCTAAATAAGGAGAGTCCGGGGGTCTCTGCTGGAGGATTAGCCAGCACTGCAAGGAGCTGCCCTAAGGAATACAAAACTCCTGGCCACAGGGGGTCACTGATAATTTATTATTTATAATTTATTACTATTTTTTAAAAACTTTATTCCCTTTTGTTGCCCTTCTTTGATTATTGTAGTTATTCTTATTGTCATAGTTGTTGGATAGGACAGAGAGAAATGGAGAGAGGAGGGGAATACAGAGAGGGGGAGAGAAAGACAGACACCTGCAGACCTGCTTCACCTCCTGGGAAGTGACTCCCCTGCAGATGGTCACGGATAACGATATTTTAAAAAGAATTTTTGTACTGGTTGCTCCATTCCTGTTCTCTTGAAGACCTGACACCATCACAGTCACAAACCTAACACAATCATCAGGGGTTAAGGATACTCTAGGTCCATCCATAAAGTCCGTGAGTACTTCTCAACAGTTCAGTCCCATGAGCTGAACAAGTAGCAGCCCAGGCACAGGTAGAGGCTGCTCAGCCTACACGTGACCGCACGGCACAAGGAGCGGCGGCCACTGGGAGCGGGCTTCCGGTTGCCCGCGCTTTTAAGGCTGCCCGGTGCACCCACAATGCTTTGCGCGGCTACGCAGACCGGCCCGCCCACAGTTGGCTGTGCGCTTGCGCAGATCAGGGTCCGCTCTGTCCCCAAGGCTGACGTCAGCCGGGCTGTGTGTGTGTGTGAGGTCCCCGGCTTCCGGCATCACGACACCCAGTGTGCTGTGTTGTTACAGAAACCTGAATGGACTACTCACATATTTCAGCCATGATCAATATCCGGTCAGTGCTTCCTAGTCCTGTGCCATCGGTCCCGCCATATTAACATAAGGGTGGTGGTGCACCTGGTGGAGCGCACGTGTTACAATGAGCAGGGACCAGGGTACGAGGCCCTGGCCCCCCACCTGCAAGGGGAAAGCTTTGCAAGTGGTGAAGCAGAGCTGCAGGTGTCTCCCTGTCCTTGCCTCTCTTTTTTCGATCATCCTTATTTATTTATTGGACAGAGACAGTCAGAAATCGAAAGGGAAGGAGGTGATAGAGAGGGAGAGAGACAGAGAGACACCTGCAGCCCAGACAGAGAGACACCTGCAGCCCAGACAAGAGAGATACCTGCGGCCCAGACAGAGAGACACCTGCAGCCCAGACAGAGAAACACCTGCAGCCCAGACAGACACCTGCAGCCCAGACAGAGAGACACCTGCAGCCCTGCTTCACCACTCATGAAGCGTTCCACCTGCACGTGGGGACCAGGGGCTCAAACCTAAGTTAAATTAAAAAATTTTTTTAAAATATTTATTTTCCCTTTCATTGCCCTTGTTTTTATTGTTGTAGTTATTATTGGTGTTATTGATGTTGTCATTGTTGGATAGGACGGAGAGAAATGGAGAGGGGAGGGGAAGACAGACACCTGCAAACCTGCTTCACCGCCTGGGAAGCGACTCCCCTGCAGGTGGGGAGCCAGGGGCTCAAACCGGGATCCTTATGCCGGTCCTTGCGCTTATCCCGCTGCGCCACCGCCCGACTTCCTCTAACCCAGGTTCCTCTGCACTGTAATATGTGCGCTCATCCAGGTGTGCCACCACCCGGCCCCTCTGTCTTTCAGTCTTCCCTTACCCTGTTGATTTCTGGCTGTTACTATCCAATAAAGATAATAGAAAATTATAAAAGAAAATTTACTCAAGTATCTCCAAATAGAAACTTTTTTTTTTTTTTGAAATTTCTTTATTGGGGACTTAATGTTTTACATTCGACAGTAAATACAATAGTTTGTACATGCATAACATTTCTCAGTTTTCCATATAACAATACAACCCCCATTAGGTCCTCTGTCATCCTTCTTGGACCTGTATTCTCCCCACCCCCATCCACCCACCCCAGAGTCTTTTACTTTGGTGCAATACACCAATTCCAGTTCAGGTTCTCCAAATAGAAACTATTTAAATCTAACCATAATTCTATCTATAACTGAAAATACATTAGCAGAATTAAAATAATAACAACAGCAAAAACTATATATATAATATAATATATATATATATTTTTTTTACTGGCTCTAGAGTTATCAGTGGGGCTGTGTGCCTGCAAGGTGGATCTATTGCTCCTGGTGCCACTGTTCCTCTCCCTCCCGCCACCAGGGTTATCACTGGGACTTGGTACCTGCACTAGGAAGCTAATGTTTCTGGCATTTATTTCCTTTCTCTTTTTTTAATATTTATTTTCCCTTTTGTTGCCCTTACTGTTTTTTTATTATGGTTATAGGTATTATTGTTGTTGTTATTGATGTCGTTGTTGTTGGATAAGACAGAGAGAAATGGGGAGTCGGGCGGTAGCACAGCGGGTTAAGCGCATGTGGCACAAAGAGCAAGGATCAGCGTAAGGATCCTGGTTCGAGCCCTGGCTCCCCACGTGCAGGGAAGTCGCTTCACAGGCGGTGAAGCAGGTCTGAAGGTGTCTGTCTTTCTCTCCCCCTCTCTGTCTTCCCCTCCTCTCTCCATTTCTCTCTGTCCTACCCAACAACAACGACATCAACAACAATAACTACAGCAACAATAAAAACAACAAAGGCAACAAAAAGGAAATAAATAAATATATTTTTTAAAATATTCAAAAAAAGACAGATATGGACTAGTGCACCACGACATGGCCCCATATTATTTTTAATATTTCACATTTGGTTGTGATTCAAATCCCTCAATTATACCATATTTATTTAAGTATGTGTAAAAATATTATATGATAAATACGTATAAAATCAGGGCTCAAAGGAAGTTTCACATTGCTGCTTGTTGATATATTTTTAAGGCTTTTTTTTTTTTTTTTTTTACCAGAGCACTGCTCAGCTCTGGTTTATGGCCCTGTGGGGGTATTAAACCTGGGAGTGAGAGCCTCAGGCATGAGGCTTTGCATAACCCTTATGCTATACCTCTATCCTTCTTTTAGAGCTTCTTTAATTCAGAGATTTCTTTTTTGCCCCCAGGGTTATTGCTGGGGCTCGGTGCCTGTACCAGGAATCCACTGCTCCTGGAGACTAATTTTTTTCTTTTTGTTGCCCATGTTGTTTTATCGTTGTTATGGTTATTATTATTATTGTTGTTGTTACTGATGTTGTCGCTGTTGGATAGGACAGTGAGAAGTTGAGAGAGGAGGGGAAGACAGAGAGGGGGAGAGAAAGACAGACACCTGCAGACCTGCTTCACCACCTGCGAAGCTACGCCCGCCCCAGCAGATGGGGAGCCGGGGACTCGAACCTGGATCCTTACATTGGTACTTGCACTTCTCACCATGTGCACTTAACCTGCTGCGCTACTGCCCCACCCCACCCCACCCCTTCTTCCTTTTTATTTCTCTTCTTGCTATTTATTAGTTGATGAGATTTGGTGTGTGTGTGTGTGTGTATCTGAGTTCTTGCATACCTTTGATGAGGGAAAACTTTATTTTCTTTGTTTCTTCTTTTAAAAAAAATATTTATTTATTTATTCCCTTTTGTTGCCCTTGTTTTTTTATTGTAGTTATTATTGTTGTTATTGTCCTATCCATCATTGTTGGCTAGGACAGAGAGAAATGGAGAGAGGAGGGGAAGACAGAGAGGGGGAGAGAAAGACTGACAAACACCTGCAGACCTGCTTCACCGCTTGTGAAGTGACGCCCCTGCAGGTGGGGAGCCGGGGGCTTGAGCCAGGATCCTTATGCCGGTCTTTGCACTTCGTGCCTTTCGTGCCACGTGCACTTAACCTGCTGCACTACCACCCGACTCCCTCTTTGTTTCTTTTGAAACACACTCAGAGCAGACGAGGAGAAAGAAAAGCAGATGTGGTCAGAGGAGGAGTAGGGAGGATGGGTCATTGCAGGACTTTGAGGTCCTAGGGAAGACTGGTTTTCTAGCAGTCAAGTTTTAGTTGGTAAAGCAAAAGTCCTATTGTGACTTTAAGAGAAAGAAAAAATATAGAAGAAATTGACTAAGCATCAGTACAGCAATGAAAAGTAAAAGAGCGGGCGGGGGGTAGATCGCATAAGGATTATGCAAAGAGACTCTCATGCTTGAGGATCCAAAGTCCCAGGTTCAATCCCCGACACCACCATAAAGCAGAGCTGAGCAGTGCTCTGGTAAACAGCAAACAGGAAAAGAGCATGAGTGGGGACTCTAGCTCACCTGGACAGTCCACCTCCTTTGCCATGACTGTGGCCCGGCTTGGAGCCTAGCCTGCACCCAGGAAGTTTGGGCGCTGTGGCATCCCTCCCTCCTTTCTACCTGAAAAATCAGCCCGGACAGGGGCAGCCCTGGCGCAGACGGCAAAGAGAGCAGGGAGAGAATAAGCAGTAGGTGGTTCAGAGACAGAGACTGAAGGGGACAGTCACCACAGCTCCCACAACATCAAGGGAAAGGACAGCCTTGGAGAAGCTTGTGCTCAGCATTGCGAGAGAGGGGTTAGCGGATGCTGGTGTCTTTGGAAAGGTTGTCTCAGAAATACTGAAAAGCAAATCCAATAAAATCAATAAAACTAAATTGGAAACTGGAACCAAATTCACTGCCGAAGTAAAGAAGTTGTGGGTGATTCTGAAGCCAACACAGGAAGGAGCAGACTTCCTCATCTTCACACCTCCAGGGTTCCTGTTTGCACTCCTGGGGGCTCCATTTGGCAGAGTCTCAGTCCCAGTCACTCCTTTGATTTAAAAAAATGTACTTTTGAATTTACATACAAAAAGCAATTTTTAATTATTATTATTTCGTGTGGCATAGGGATCGAACCTAGGGCCTGGGTATTCATGATCCTTCTCCCTTACCTATTGTTACATTTCTGTCTCTGTATAATGTGCTTTCTCCAGAATGTTATGTAGTTAGCATCAGTATGCAGTTTTGAACCTGAGTGACTTTTAAATTTATTTATTCTGAGAAAGGCAGGAGAGAGAGAGAGAGAGAGAGAGAGAGAGAGAGAGAGAGAGAGAGAGTACTGGGCTTGAACCTGTGGTCTCTGGAGCCTCTGGTATGCACGTTCTGTGCTCTAGCAGTTTGAGCTATCTCCCTAACCCCTGGCTCTGATTTCTTTGACTTAGTGCAATGCATGTGTGATTTATCCACTTTGTTACGTGCATGCATTTCTTTTTGTTTCTGGACAGTATCAAATTTTAGGATGTATGAGAGCTGGTGAATCCATTTGTCTATTGAAGGATACTTGTTTCCAGATTTTGACATTTATGAATAGAGCTGGTATCCACTTCCTTGTATAGATGTTTTTTAAATAAATAAATAAATATTTATTTATTTCCTTTTTGTTGTCCTTGTTATTTTTATTGTTGCTGTAGTTATTATTGTTGATGTCGTTGTTGTTGGATAGGACAGAGAGAAATGGAGAGAAGAGGGGAAGACAGAGAGGGGAGAGAAAGACAGACACCTGCAGACCTGCTTCATGCCTGTGAAGCGACTCCCCTGCATGTGGGGAGCCGGGGGCTGGAACCGGGATCCGGAACCGGGATCCTTACACCAGCCTTTGCGCTTTGCACACCATGTAAGCTTAACCCGCTGCACTACCGCCCGACTCCCTGTATAGAGATTTATGTGACAATAAGTTTGTATAGATGTTTATGTGACAATATGTTTAGTAGCATGAAGGCTCCCCCAGTCCCCAAGGTGTGTCCTGTCCTGAGCCAGAAAGCTGTAGCTGTTACCTTATTTGGAAAAGGGATCTTTAGCAGTCTAATGACATTAAGAACTTTAAAATGAGATCATCCTGGGTTATCTGAGCAGATCTTAAAGCCACGGATGTGTTCTTATAAGAGACCCACAGGAGGGGGACACTCATCGAGAAGAAGGTAATAATACAGTGGCAGAAGCATGAAGTCACAACCTAGGGAAGCCAAATGAGGCAGCAGTCAGAGAAGTAGAAAAGGCAGCTAGCTGGAGGCTGCCGGCCCCTTGGGGTTCTGTAGGGGGCTGCTGCCCTGTTCCAGGACTCTGGCCTTCCGGCCTCCGGAGTAACTGGGGTATAAAGTTCTGTGGTTTATTTAATTATATGTATTTATTAGATAAGATTTTCTGCTTTTTTATATTTATTTATTCCCTTTTGTTGTCTTTATTGTTTTATTGTTGTAGTTATTATTGATGTCGTTGTTGTTAGATAGGATAGAGAGAAATGGAGAGAGGAGGGAAGACAGAGAGGGGGAGAGAAAGACAGACACCTGCAGACCTGCTTCACCACCTGTGAAGCGACTCCCCTGCAGGTGGGGAGCTGGGAGCTCGAACCGGGATCCTTATGCCGGTCCTTGTGCTTTGTGCCACGTGCGCTTAATCCTCTGCGCTACTGCCCGCCTCCCAATTTTCTTATTTTTAATTAAATATTTTTATTTGTTTTTAATGAGAGAGAGAGGGAGAAGAGCTCTAGTTTATGGTGGTGCTGGGGATTGAATCTGGGATCTCAGAGCCTCAGGAGTGAAACTTATTTGCAGAACCATTATGCTGTCTCCCCAGCACCCCCCCCCCCTTTTTCTAACTTTAACACTATGCAGCTCTGGCTTCTGGGGGTGGGGGGGTGGGGATAGACTTTGGAGCCTCAGGCTTAAGGGTCTCTGCATAACCATTAAGCTGTTTCCTCTGCTCTCTCTCCTATTTTATTTGATAGGACAGAGAGAAATTGAGAGAGGAGAAGCAGATAGAAACAGAGAAAGAGATACCTGCAAACCTGCTTCAAAGCTTGTGAAGCTCCCTGCTGCAGGCTGTGAGCATGGTGGGTGTGTGTTGGCAGGTGAGGGTGGAGGGCTCAAACCCAGGTCCTTGGGCATAGCACTGTGTGCATTTCACTAGATGTGCTCTGTCTGGCCTCACCTCTTTTTCTTTTAATTAGTGAATTATTAATTGTTCAGCCCCTGTTTGTATGTGTGTGTGTGTGTGTGTGTGTGTGTATTTCCTTTCTTTCTTTTTAATTTTTTAATATTTATTTTCTCTTTTGTTGCCTTTGTTGTTTTATTGTTGTAGTTATTATTGTTGTTATTGATGCCGTTGTTGTTAGATAGGACAGAGAGAAATGGAGAGAGGAGGGAAGACAGAGAGAAAGACAGACACCTGCAGACCTACTTCACCCCTGCGAAGTGACCCCACTGCAGGTGGGGAGCCGGGGGCTCGAACCGGGATCCTTATGCTGGTCCTTGAGCTTTGCGCCATGTGCGCTTAATCCGCTGCACTACCGCCCGACTCCCTCCCTTCCTCTCCCTCCCTTCCTCCCTTCCTTCCTTCCTTCCTTCCTTCCTTCCTTCCTTCCTTCCTTCCTCCTTCCTTCCTCTCTCTCTCTTCAGCCACAGCATTGCTCAGTTCGGGTTTATGATGGTGTGGTGAAGCCTCAGGCTTAAAAGTCTTTTGCATACCGTTATGCTCTCTTCCCTGCCCAAAGGTACTTTTTTTGTTTGTTTTTACCAGAGCACAGCTAAGCTGATTTCTGGTAGTGCTGCATTTAGCACCTGCAAACTCTTGTTGCCTCCAGCATGAAGGCCTTTTATAACTACTATGCTATGTCCCCAGTCTTCCTTGGTTTCTTTTAGAAGCCAGGTTTCTGGTAATTCTCTAGGACATTCCTGTTATACTAATACAATAATGTTTCATTTCTTTTGGGCAATTACCATAGAGTGAAATTGCTGAGTGAATTTTTTTCCTTAAAAAGTCTTTCTTCAAGGGAGTTCGGCTGTAGCGCAGTGGGTTAAGCGCAGGTGGCGCAAAGCACAAGGACCGGCATAAGGATCCCGGTTCGAACCCCGGCTCCCCACCTGCAGGGGAGTCGCTTCACAGGCGGTGAAGCAGGTCTGCAGGTGTCTATCTTTCTCTCCTCCTCTCTGTCTTCCCCTCCTCTCTCCATTTCTCTCTGTCCTAATCCAACAATGACAACAATAACTACAACAATAAAACAACAAGGGCAACAAAAGGGAATAAATAAATAAAATAAATATTTAAAAAAAAAAAAAGTCTTTCTTCAAGATCCAGGCGGTAGCACAGTGGGTTAAGCTCACATGGCACAAAGCGCAGTAAATAACCGGGTTCGAGCACTGGCTCCCCACCTGCTGGGGAGTCACTTCACTAGCGGTGAAGCAGATCTGCAGGTGTCTGTCTTTCTCTCCCCCTCTCTGTCTTCTCCTCCTCTCTCCATTTCTCTCTGTCCTATCCAACAACGACATCAATGACAACAATACTAATAACCACAAACAATGGTAGAAAACAAGAAGAGCAACAAAAGGGAAAAAGAGCCTCCAGGAGCAGTGGATTCATGGGCACCGAGCCCCAGCAATAGCCCTAGAGGAGAAAAAAGTCTTTGCATTCTTGATGATTCTACCAAATAATTTGGACTTTGTATTATGTATCTGCTTATTGTTTATTGTTTGTGGTGTGCAGACATAGCTGTACTGCTTAATGAAGTAAGGGAAAATGAATTACAAAAATTTTGAAGACTCAAACAGTGAAAACCAAATCAGTAAGCTTGGTTCCACCACCATGTCATGTCTTTAATACCTCCACTTTATACACCTATAAATACCTTGACGCTGTACACATTGTATTATCTTCTTATAGTGACTATGTTTACAGCAGTTATAAGTTTACAACAAAAACATTTTTTTTTGTTTGTCTCCAGGGTTATTGCTGGGGCTCAGTGCCTGTACTGGGCGGAAACCAGCTTGGGCGGGTGATAGGAATTTCTCTGTAAGAGGAGAAATACGTGACAGAAGCAGCCTCTCAAGGAGTTTGTAACACAGAGAGAGGAGAGAAATTGGTCTATAGCTGGCGGCTAGTGTTGGGTCTTTCTTTGGTTTCAAAACGCTATAATCTTCGCACGACGCCAAACTTTGGGCATAGACTCAGATTCCAAGATGTGGGACAGGAATGAAGCGAGCCACTTCTTTGCCGCGGGGCCCAGGTTAAGAATGAGTTCTGGGGTGATGTTATCATAGCCAGCAGCTGTTCCCGGTTTAACCCTCTTCAAAGCGTCTTCCAGTTCAGACAGTGTAAAGGGAGAGAGTTTTGGAGATGGACAAGATAACCGGAAGTGGGATGACCACTCATGGGAAATTTCTCTTTTCCAGACTGGGTCGATCTTAGCACGTCCAACTTGAGTTAGGTGACTGGCCACTGAGTTTGGAGATACGGGAGGATGGGAGACGGGAGAGGGTTGGCTACCAGCACCCAGTCTGTGAAGAAGCTTCCAGGCCTTCCTACTTGAGTGGATGAAGTTCAGACTTTCCGTGAGTTGTTGCCAGCGGGCTTGGCGTGCTGCATCCAGGGAGGCAATGAGATGAGCCAGTCTATCTTGACGTTACTCTTGATCGCACCCTGTCATTTCAGGAACATCTCATAAAAGCTGCAGCAAAGGTGGGCGCGAGGAATCACATCATTGCAAGACTGGCCAGCTCTTCATGGGGCGCGAGCGCTTCCACACTACGATCATCATCTCTGGCATTATGCTATTCCACTGCAGAATACTGTGCCCCAGGATGGTTCCATAGCCCCATGTCCACTTGGTCGATTCCAAATTATATTCCTCCATGAGTATCATTTCTGGAACCATCCGTTCCACCCCGGTTCCATGGCTGCCAGTTCTTAGCAACATCGCCCCGCCAGATATTCGTCGGGAGGCGGCATCATCTAAGTTCATTTCCCACGTCTACGCTCGACCGGACCTGCCAATATACGCGGATATCTTCGCCCACCCTGTCCAACGCTTGACGTCTCGTCACCCAATCTGGTCTCCTACTCCTACACTGAACTTCTCTGTTCCAGACTCTTGGAAACAGAGTTGGCAGTCAGCTGAGGTAAAGAACAAACACCTCATCACAGACCGCTGCAAGTGTCCACCCGGCTTTGACCTAGCACGTTATGATTGGGCCCTCCTCCATCGCTATCGAACAGGCCATGACCGGTGCGCCGCTATGTTCCATCGCTGGGGAGCCAGAGACGACCCGAACTGCCCCTGCGGCTCCAGACAGACTATGACCCACATAGTCAACGACTGCCACCTCTCCAGATTCAAAGGAGGTCTCGAAACTTTACATCAGGCTCAACCTGACGCTGTTGACTGGCTACGGAAGAAGGGCAAACACTAGAAGAAGAAGAAGTGCCTGTACTGTGAATCTACTGCTCCTGGAGGCTGTTTTTCTTGTTGTTGTTGTTGTTGCCCTTGTTGTTTATCATTGCTGTTGGATAGGACAGAGAGAAATGGAGAGAGGAGGGGAAGACAGAGAGGGGGAGAGAAACATAGATACCTGCAGACCTGCTTCACCGCCTGTGAAGCGACTTCCCTGCAGGTGGGGAGCCGGGGGCTGGAACTGGGATCCTTATGCCGGTCCTTGCGCTTTGGGCCATGTGCACTGTAAAAGGCAGTAGCCTTGAAATTCCCTTTTTATGCAGTTGTTTGTTAAGTGCTTTTAGTATGAGTTGCTTGTACTATGAGGTGTAAAATTCCTTGCCTCTTCCCCCTTGAATAAGCAGGACCTAATCAGTTAAGGCCACCCATTGTTCGAAGGACCCTGCCTGGGGACAAGCCTTATCAGGACCTCATCAGTGAAGGCCACCCATTGTTCGAAGGACCCTACATGGGGACAAGCCTTATCAGGACCTTTGAACAGACTTTGTGGTGTGCTGTCTACCGGATGGGTGGTCATAGCCGATGGCAGGAGGATGTGCCTGGTTGAATTCTATTGGTTGTGTGATCTTACTATATTTGAAACTAGCCCGCGCTTTGCTTTGAATGGATCATGCTTTTGCTAAGTTTGAAATGATTGGATCTTGTGTTTGCTATAGCCTGTTATTGGATGTAGGTTGATAAGGTGATGTGCTCCCCCTCCCTGAGTGTAGTCTGAATTCCTATAAATTGTATGGTTTGAGCCCTGTTCGGGGTCGAGTTTGGTAGACTAACACCAGTCACCATCTCGGCCCGGATTGCAATTCGTTAATAAACATCTTTGCTTCCTTACAGTGGATGGTGGTTTGATTTATGCTCGCTAACATTTGGAGGCTCCAGCGAGATCCCTCAGACGGGTATTCCTGAGGACACCCCATCCTGGGTCCGGACCCTCGGAGGCCTTGGAAGTCCTGCCCGGCGCCGGTAAGTCAGGCCTGAATTTTGCATGGTACCATTTCTTTTCCAGCTCTGCACCTCCGGAGGATCAGTGAGTCAAGCTTGATTTTTGTGTAAGTCCCCGCGGGGCCTGGGGGTCTGTGGATTGCGGGACGCCGCGTTAAAAATCCCAGACCGCAGCGCTGGGGAGTGACGACTCCCAGGCTGCTGGGGTAAGGATCTGGAACAGGGTCCGCCCCGGGACCTGAGACAGGGTCCACCCGGGACCTGAAACAGGGTCCACCCGGGACCTGAGACAGGGTCCACCCGGGACCTGAAACAGGGTCCCCTAAGGATCTGGAACAGGGTCCGCTTCCGAACTGTCTCTCTGGCCACTCTGTGTTTGTCTCCTTTACTCTCCTCACTTTGGCAATTCGCGAAAAGGCTGAGCCTATTAGTGCAATTGAGGGGGTCTGGCCGGAGCTACTCTCCGGTGACTCCTGAAGGCCTAATTAGCAACATTCCTTAGTAGCGGCGGCCGGAATGGTAATTGCCCAATCTTGACTGAGTGAGTGATCTGCTGCATGCGTTGTGTGTGTGTGTGTGTGTGTGAATGCCGCGTGCCTCACGGCCTTAAGGCTACGGGGCCTGAGTGGGCCCTAACCTGCGTGTCCGTGGAGTCGTTTCAGCTAAACGGGGATTCTCAACTTAGTTGAGACCAGGGCCGGGGATTATACGGCTACCCTTAAAGCTAAGACTCCTTAAGGTCCCGCGAGGGGCCCGGCCAGGCGGGCACAGTTGAGTGTCTGATGTCCTTCGGATGTCAGTTCCATTTTCTCCACTAACTATCTGTCTTGTCGGCCTTGTAGTCTTAGCTGGTTGTCTCTTCGTTTGTCTCCTTCCCTTATTTTGTGTTATGGTACCACAGGAGGTTAAAGGTTAAAAAATTTTTTAGAAAAACTGGAGTCTCCATTAATAAAAACTTTTTGCAACCTAAAAAGGGAAGAAGGTCCCAAGTGGACACCCTTTGGGTTGATAGGGAAAAACTGTGTGAGAATGAGAAAACAGTGTGCCAGCTGGCTGTAAGAAAAAGTATAAAAAGAACCCGTGAAATCTGGGGTGTTAGATATTGTCTGGACATTTGTTAAGCGTGCTTGTCTGTCTGTGTGTGTCTTGTCTGTTTGTCAGTCTGTGTTTCGTGTTCACTTACTTTCACTTTGCAGGAATGGGCCAGGCGGCATCTACCCCACTGGACCTGGTTACTCATAGTTTGGGGGTAGGAGTGCATAAATATAAACTCATGACTTTTTGTTCCTCAGAGAGGCTCACCTTCGATGTAAGATGTGTTTCTGTGCTTTTTTGTGTCCCTGTGTCTTTTTGGTCAACATTAAGAAATCATCTCAGAGCGACGGGACCAGATTTGGTTCCGGCCTGAAGTTGCCAGCTGAATTTTGCCTTGTCTTTGTCTCTCTTTTAAGCCTGAGTAGCAGAATCATGTCCTCAGGCTAGTCCAGGCAGGACCCTGAGGGTGCCACCCTGCCCTCACAGGAGTCAGGAGGGCTGGTCACAGCAGGGGCCTGGAGCCGGGCCAGGCAGCAGCTCTAGTGCAGGGGCGACACCCCGCCCTGCCTTGGTGTGGCTGTGACCTGGGACGGGCCCATGGGTGCAGATGGGTGATAGTGCTAGCATGTGTGTGGCTTTACCCATGCCCCCAGAGCTGACTGGAACTGTCTAAAAACTGTCCTTGGTCCTCTTGGGCTCCTCGTGGAGAGAAGCTGAAAGAATTTGTTTCTTCCTCTTTGTTTATTTAGGGCTAGTTAAGGTTGTCCTAGGAGCTGTTGGATAAAAGAAAAATCTTAGTATATAAATGTGAGATGTTTCATCTTGAAAAATTGTGTGAGTGCAGATCTAAATTTGTGTTTGACCAGGTATAGTGCTAAGATGTGTCTGTACTGGTTAAAAGCTGCTCTTTTCCCCTAAGCAATCAGCCCAGATATATAAATGATAAAAAGGTGGCTATGAGATGTCTTACATGTTTATATGTGTGTTTTAGGTTTGTTTTTGTGGCCTAAGAAACATTAATCTTAAGGTTAAAAGTGTAAGTAACTTTAAAGCTGCATTCTTATCAAAGTTCTTTAAAAAAGAGTTCTCAATACAGTTCTTATGTGGTAATATAAGGGTAAAAATTCATTTGCTAAGACAGCTAAAGATTTAAAGTCTTGAGTATTTAATGTGACAATTCATCTTCTCCAAATTGATATGCAAATGATCTATTTTATAGATATTGGTCCACAGCAAATTTGGCATTTGTCTGACATTGAAAATGCTTTGAGAAGTCACTAGTATGTGTTAACTCTCTTAAGTAATTAGAGTTTGTTTAAAGTTTAAAGAAAAATTTAGTTAAACTGAATTTGGTTTAGAGATCCTGGTTATGGAAATTGCTACAGGAGGTTAAAAAAATAACTTTTAAATGTATGCTCTTTAAAATTCAAACAGAGTCTCTCAAGTTAGGTATCACACACTGAAGATGTGTCTCTATCTCTTGTGTGAAAAATGGCAGGAAGGTTATTGACATGTAAACGTTTTAAAATACCTTCTCAACTAAAGAAGTAGAACTGGCTTAGGTGAGTGAAAAATAACACAGTGGTTATATTAATGATTTTCTAGCCTGAAGCTTTTGCTCTGGTTTTCCTCTTTATATCTTTCTGCTTTTAAAGATTATCTGGTTTGTTTTAAGACACTGTCAGAGATTTATTCTTGACAAATGGTATTTTTGGTCTGATAGAAGATTTGTTTTGGCAAATCCTGATTTAACAAAATTATTATTTTGAATATTTAAGTTATGAGGTTTATTTTAGCCTTTTAAGTTGCCATATTAGAGTTCTAAGGGGTAAAATCTATTAAGAGTTTTATATCTACACTTATTCATGATAGCTTTGTGATGAGTAAAGATCTTAACAAAAACTGTTTTGATATTGTGCTTAAATTGTCCAAGCAGTTTAAAATAATGCTAAAAAATGGTGATCATTTTATTATGTCAACACATTAGATATTGACTTTATATACTATACTGGTATATCTGTTTGTTAAAAAGACCTTCTAAAATTACATAGAGATGTATAGGCAAATTCTGGTCATTAGATTGTCAGTTTTGGTAAGCTCTTAATCTGGTTTTGTGTATGTCTCAGTGGTTACAAATGTAAGAGTACGGCAGTAATACCCCTTCAGTCATACTGCCAGGTTCTCTTAGGGGGTCTCCAAGAGGCAGTAAAATGGCCCACAAATTTCTCTAAGGTAAATAGAATGACACTAAATTTGGCCTTTTGTTGCTCAAATCTGCCCCAGGTGTTAAAAAAAAAGTTACAGAAGACAGAAAGATTTTAAAGAAAAGCTGAGAGATTGCTCAGAGGGTTTTTAAGAAGTTGGTAAATGTTTTGACATTAGACTTTGGAAAGAAAGAAAGAAAGGAAGGAAGGAAGGAAGAAAGAAAGAAAGAGAAAGTTGGGGCAGTGCCCAGAGGGAAAAGGAAAGTCAGAAAATTGGGGCTAAGGGAAGAGAAAGATCAGTGATGTTGCTGCAAAGAGAAAGGACACTGGAAGAAAGGCTGTTTTATCAACAAGCCATTTAGACTGCTGGTGGATGAACTTAAAGGCATAAGCCGGGGAGTGCTGACCCAAAAACCTTGGGCCATGGCACAGACCCGTTGCCTATTTGTCAAATATTGGACCCTGTAGCTGCTGGATAGACAAAATGCCTGAGGACAATAGCACCTGTGGCACAGCTGGTAAGGAAAGCAGACAAGCCATCACTGGGGCAAGTCCAATGCCCACCTAACCTGCTACCAAGTTCTGTTCCTAGACCAGCCATGAGTGAAATTCAGTGCTGCCACCGGCCTGAACCCTGCCACCCTGATGTTGGAGACGGATCCTGAGGCTCCCTACAAAAGCATGACTGCCAAGAGGTATGCCTTTGCTACATGGCGTGTGCATGGAGCATGTGGGGAGAGAAGATTCCTGACTCCCACCGGGAAGATGATCCAGCAAAAGAACCTACTGGAGGCCGCATGGACCCTGCAAGAAGCAGCCGTGACCCATTGTTCCGGACATCAGAAAAGAAACTAGAGGGCAGATGAAACCACTTGTGCAGCTACACAACAAGCAGAGCCAGCCTTGACATTGATTCTACTAGGCTCCCTGCTTCCAAAGGACCCTGGATACAGTAAGGAGAAATAAAATGGGCAAGAGATTAGGACTAGAGACTAAATAGATTTTACAGAAGTAAAATCAGAGACTTTTGGGTATAAGTACTTGCTGATATTTATAGACACATTTTCAAGTTGGGTAGAGGTTTAACCAATAAAGTCTGAGGGGGCATAGATGGTGAGCAAGAAAATTTTAGATAAAACAGTGCCCAGGTGGAGAGTTCCCTCTCACCATTGGTTCTGGTAAGCAGACATTCACTGTTTTTGTGTCTCGGTTAGTGGCCAGAGAAATGGGAACAAATTGGAAATTTCATTATGCTAACAAGCCCCATATCCCTGGGCAGGTAGAGAGATAAATTAGACCTTAAAGGAGACTTTAACTAAATTAACCCTTGAAACTGGCAGGGGATGGGTATCGCTCCTGGCTCAGGCCCTTCTGAGAGTACACTGTCTCCCATTGTAAACAAACTGTCTCCCTTTGAAATGGTTTTTGGCAGACTGCTGCTGTCATGATCTGTGATGCTCTTGTCTCTGATCCATCCCACAACTGTTACCAAGTTCTTACAGATCTCCAGCCTATATTGCAGGACAATTAGAATGCGGTGCTACAAGCCTTTGGGAAGGACCCTGTCACCTGCTGCCTGCTCCACAAGGCACACCCAGTGAGAAAGACCTTATATTGTGATCCTGAGTACACCAACTGCTGCAAAGGTTGCCGGAAAGTGCCACTAGATTCATCACACTCCTTTGAAGAGGACAGTTGCTGATCCCACTGACCCAAAAGAAAAAAAAGATGAAGATGAATCAAAGATTTGATTCTCGGCTAAGACAAGTGGGGAATGTAAAAGGCAGTAGCCTTGAAATTCCCTTTTTATGCAGTTGTTTGTTAAGTGCTTTTAGTATGAGTTGCTTGTACTATGAGGTGTAAAATTCCTTGCCTCTTCCCCCTTGAATAAGCAGGACCTAATCAGTTAAGGCCACCCATTGTTCGAAGGACCCTGCCTGGGGACAAGCCTTATCAGGACCTCATCAGTGAAGGCCACCCATTGTTCGAAGGACCCTACATGGGGACAAGCCTTATCAGGACCTTTGAACAGACTTTGTGGTGTGCTGTCTACCGGATGGGTGGTCATAGCCGATGGCAGGAGGATGTGCCTGGTTGAATTCTATTGGTTGTGTGATCTTACTATATTTGAAACTAGCCCGCGCTTTGCTTTGAATGGATCATGCTTTTGCTAAGTTTGAAATGATTGGATCTTGTGTTTGCTATAGCCTGTTATTGGATGTAGGTTGATAAGGTGATGTGCTCCCCCCCCCCTGAGTGTAGTCTGAATTCCTATAAATTGTATGGTTTGAGCCCTGTTCGGGGTCGAGTTTGGTAGACTAACACCAGTCACCATCTCGGCCCGGATTGCAATTCGTTAATAAACATCTTTGCTTCCTTACAGTGGATGGTGGTTTGATTTATGCTCGCTAACAAACTTCTCTGTTCCAGACTCTTGGAAACAGAGTTGGCAGTCAGCTGAGGTAAAGAACAAACACCTCATCACAGACCCCTGCAAGTGTCCACCCGGCTTTGACCTAGCACGTTATGATTGGGCCCTCCTCCATCGCTATCGAACAGGCCATGACCGGTGCGCCGCTATGTTCCATCGCTGGGGAGCCAGAGACGACCCGAACTGCCCCTGCGGCTACAGACAGACGATGACCCACATAGTCAACGACTGCCACCTCTCCAGATTCAAAGGAGGTCTCGAAACTTTACATCAGGCTCAACCTGACGCTGTTGACTGGCTACGGAAGAAGGGCAAACACTAGAAGAAGAAGAAGTGCCTGTACTGTGAATCTACTGCTCCTGGAGGCTGTTTTTCTTGTTGTTGTTGTTGTTGCCCTTGTTGTTTATCATTGCTGTTGGATAGGACAGAGAGAAATGGAGAGAGGAGGGGAAGACAGAGAGGGGGAGAGAAACATAGATACCTGCAGACCTGCTTCACCGCCTGTGAAGCGACTTCCCTGCAGGTGGGGAGCTGGGGGCTGGAACTGGGATCCTTATGCCGGTCCTTGCGCTTTGGGCCATGTGCACTTAACCTGCTGTGCTACCGCCCGGCCCCCTATTTACAGCAAAATTGAGAGGAAGGGACGGAGATTTCCCCTGTACCCTCTGTCACCACACATGTAGCCAACATTATCAAATCCCTTGCTAGGAATATATCTGTATCTATACTTATCAACCTAATATACATCTCCGTCCAAGGATGAGATCTTTGGATATAATCAATCAAAATATAGTCAGCTTCAGAGCTCACTGTTGGTGTTGTACACTCTCTGACTTTGTATATAATAGTTCATCATGGGCGAAGGAGACAGCATAATGGTTATGCAAAGAGACTCTCATGCCTGAGGCTCCAAAGTCCCAGGTTCAATCCCCCACACCACAGTCAGCCAGAGCTGAACAGTGCTCTGGTAAAAGATAATAATAATAATAATAGTAATTATAAAATAAAATAAAAAATATACATATATTTAATCTTTAAAAGTCTTATATACTTCTGGCTACTCATTACTGTTCCCTCACCTCAGCCTCCACCCCCAAGCAACTATTGATCTTTTCATATCTCCATACCATGGTTTTGTTTTCTTCAGATTGACTTAGCGTCAGAATCAGGCAGTATATGGCCTTTGCAGATTGGCTTGATTCGCTTAGTAAGATGCATTTAACTTTTCCTCCACATCTTTTCATGGCTTCAGCTTATTTCCTTTGAGTGCTGTATAATGTTCCGGGACTGAATGAACTACACCCCAGTTGATCCAGGTATCCGCTGAGGAACATCTTTGTGACTTCTCACTTTTGGCAGCACTGAAGGTAGCTACTATCGAAGTTTCTGTGTGTGCTTTTCTGTGGACAGAGTGTGCAGTTCCTGTGGGTAAATGCCTAGGTATGCGATCACTGAGTTATATGCTAAAGGGATGTTTAAATCTCCTAAAAAGTAATCAGTCTTCCAAAGTGGCTTACCGTTTGCACTGCAACCAGCAGTGAGTGGGAACTGTTGCTTCATGTGTTCCATAGCATTTGATACTTACTATCAGTGTGTTGATTTTTTTTGTCACTCTAATGGGTGTTTAGTATAAGTATCGTTGTTGTATTTTGCATCTCCCTGAAGACATATGATGTGGAACATATTTATGAATTGTTTGTATATCCTAAGGAATAGGTTCTTACCAGATATGCCTCTTAGTACCGGTTTGCTTTTCATCTCTTTGGATATTGTCCTTTGCAAGAGAAATTGTAAGAATAGGCTGGGGAAAGATAGCATAATTGTTATGCTAAGAGACTCATGCCTGAGGCTCTGAAGTCCCTCCTGCACCACCTTATAAACCAGAACTAAGCAGTACTCATAAAAACAACAACAACAACAACAACAACAAACAAGCAACACAAATATAGCCATGGGCCCTTTGGAATAAAGCTAAAATATGCCTACAAAATGGAGACACCCATCCAAGTGGGTGGACCTTGAAAAAATCATGTTGAGTGAAATAAGTCAGAAACAGAAGGATGAATATGGGATGATCTCACTCTCAGGCCGATGTTGAAAAACAAGATTAGAAAAGAAAACACAAGTCGAACCTGAAATGGAATTGGAGTATTACACCAAAGTAAAAGACTCTGGGGTGGGTGGGTGGGTGGGTGGGGAGAATACAGGTCCATGAAAAATGATGAATGAAATAGTGGGGGTTGTATTGCTAAATGGGAATCTGGGGAATGTTATGCATGTAAAAAAAAAAAAAGAAGTAGAAACGCAAAGCAGAAATTGACTGAGTCTGGAGTATGGCACCAAAGTAAGAAAGCAGAAGTATACTAGAGTTTGCAGTGAGTACCTCCCTAATACTTCCTCTCCACTTTTCCAAGCTTTGGGTCCATGATTGCTCAACAATTTGTTTGGCTTTGTATGTTAACTCTCTTTTCAGTCACCAGGTTCCAGGTGTCATCAGGATGCCGGCCAGACTTCCCTGGATTGAAGACCCCACCAATGTGTCCTGGAGCTCAGCTTCCCCAGAGCCCCACCCTACTAGGGAAAGAGAGAGGCAGACTGGGAGTATGGGCCGACCAGTCAACGCCCATGTTCAGCGGGGAAGCAATTACAGAAGCCAGACCTTCCACCTTCTGCAACCCTCAATGACCCTGGGTCCATGCTCCCAGAGGGATAGAGAATGGGAAAGCTATCGGGGGAGGGGATGGGATATGGAGATTGGGTGGTGGGAATTGTGTGGAGTTGTACCCCTCCTACCCTATGGTTTTGTTAATTTATCCTTTCTTAAATAAAAAAATTAAAAAAAAAAAAAATGGAGACACCCCCCCCCCCCCGCCCCAAATCTTCATCTGCACTATTCCAGCCTTTAGGCTTATGATTAGTCAACAATTTGTTTGGCTTTATATGTTAACTCTTCTTTTAGCCACCAGGTTCCAGATGCTACCGTGATGCCAACCTGACTTCCCTGGGCAGATGATCCCACCAATGTGTCCTGGAGCCCCACTTCCCCAGAGCCCAGAGCCCTGTCCCACTAGGGAAAGAGAGAGACAGGCTGGGAGTATGGATTGACCTGACAACGCCTGTGTTCAGGGGGGAAGCAATTACAGAAGCCAGACCTTCCACCTTCTGCATCCCACAATGACCTTGGTCCGTACTCCCAGAGGGATAAAGAATAGGAAAGCTATCAGGGGAGGGGATGGGATACGGAGTTCTGGTGGTGGGAATTGTGTGGAGTTGTACCCCTTTTATCCTATGGTTTTGTCAATGTTTCCTTTTTATAAATAAAAATTAAAGTATAAAAATAAAAAAGAATAAAATCATAAAAATCAATCAGTTGAAAATAGAAAATCTATATTTTGATATATAAAACCAAAATCTGGCTACTTAAAGAGACCAATAACATCAATAGATGTCTAAATAGGTTATCCAGGAAAGAGAGGTGACTAATCACTGTCATAAATGAAGAAAGGGACATCATCAGCACCGATCCTATTGACATTAAGAGGTTAATAAAGAAATACTATGGGGCAGAGGCAGATAGTATAATGGTTATGAAAACAGACTCTCCTGCCTGCAGCTCCAAGGTCCCAGGTTCAGTCCCCTCCACACCACCATAAGCCAGAGCTGAGCAGTGCCCTGGTAAGAAAGAAGGAAGGAAGAAAGGAAAAAAGAAATACTGTGATTCATGGCCCAACTTTGGGGTTGCTTTTCTTCTAGCTTCCTAAGGTAGAAAATGAGATTATTTACTCTTCTCTGCTAACATTTGCACTCTGTGTTATAAATTTCCCTCTAGACAAGACTTTCAGAGTATTCCACAAAATTTCATTTACAGTATTTACATTTTTATTGTAATTTCTTCTTGGTCCATGTGTTGTTTAGTTTCCAAATAATATGGGACTTTCCAGTCATTTTTCTTCCTGTTACTGGCTTTTACTTGAATCCCTTGTGGCCTGAGTGTGGATAATGAGTGATTTTTACCATTTAAAATGTGTGAGTTTGTGTTGTATGGCCCCAAATATAGTCTATCTAGGTGAATATTTCATGTGAGCTGGAGAAGAATGTGTATCCTGTCATTAGATGAATATATGTACATATATATATATATATATATATATATATATATATATATATATTTCTAGCCAATATATCCAGTTAATGACAGGGCTGTTGAATTTCACTCTATCCTTACTTTTTCCTACTTGCCAGTTTTGTTTATTTATGATAGAGGAACTTTGGAATCTCTAATTATGATAGAGGATTTATCTATTCAATATTTCTCTTTGAATGTCTTTAGTTTGATGCTCTTCAGTATGTAAACTCTATGGGATGGCTTGTCTCTGAGCATTGATGTTTGTATTATTATACGATGTCTTTCTTTATCCCTGACATTTTTCCTTGGTTTGAAATCAGCTCTGTTTGAGATTACTATATTGGGTTGTCAAAAAAGAAAAATCATCACACATTTTCCTGTGTTTTTCTGACAGTCCAGTAGCTGCTTTCGCTTTGTTTTAATCAATATTTGCATAGTGTATTTTATCCATTTACTTTTAATGTCTATATGCCTTGATATTTAAAGTGGATCTCATTTCTTCTTTTAATTGAAAAAAAAGTTTTATTTGTTTATTTTTGGATAGAGAAAGGTAAATTGAGGAGGAGAGATAGAGGGGGAAGGGGAGTGGGAGGGAGAGAGAGAGAGAGGGAGAGAGATGGGGAGAGGCATCTGTCATGCTAGTTCACTGTGAAGCTTCTCACACTGCAGGTGGGGACTGGGGGTTTGAACCTGAGTCCTTATGTACTGCACCAAATCTACTCAACCAGGTATGCCACTGTCCAACTCATAAGCAGTTTTTTTTTTTAAATAAAGAACATATAGTTGAATCTTGTATTTTGAGCTACTGTGATAACCCATGTGTTTTAACGGACTCATTTAGACCATTAACATTCAAGGTGATTATCTGCATATTTGGATTAGTACGACCATACTCATTATGGCCAGAATATATTTAACTTTATTAGAAGCGATCAAAGTGTATTGTAAAGTGGCTACAGCAGTGTCTATTATTAGAAGGCAGGAAAGTCCTAGTGTAGGAAGCCCCTAGTGCCCAGTCTGTGTGTGCACTCCTGTGTCTGTGTCATTGTGATTTTAACTCAGTGTTTCCCAGTGACATTGAACATCTTCTTGTGCCTGAGCTCCGTGCTTATCTCTTTTATTGCAATATCTGTTCAGATATTTTGCTTATGTTTCAGTGACTGTTTGATTTAAATATTTATTTACTAGGACAGAGAGAAATTGAGGGTTGCATTGGATCGACCTTCTCGTGGTGCATCCCGTGAGTACCCATTCATTGGGGAAACTGACGATCCTTCCTAGCCGACTGAATCCACATGGATCCCAGTCACTTTCAAAGCCAGCTTGAACAAGCAGCTCCTGACAGCTTTCAACCTGACGCTGTTGACTGGCTACGGAAGAAGGGCAAATGCTAGAAGAAGAAGAGAAATTGAGAAGTGAAGGGGGATGGGAGGTGAGAGAAAGACACCCCAGCATTTGTTTCACTGCTCCTGAAGCTTCCTCCCTGCAGGTGGGACTTGGGTGTCTGAACCTGAGTCCTTGCACAGGGTGACATGTACACTTAGCCAGGGGCACCACGGCCTGGCCCTGTTTGCTTTTATTATTATTATTATTATTATTGTTGAATTTCAAGAGTTGTTTACACATTGTAATGAAAGATTATGATCAGATTTGCAGTATCCAGTAATGTTTATGTTCCTACTTGGAGGCCTGTTTCTTTCTTTTTTTTTTCTTAGTGTTCTTCAAAAGCAAAAAAAAAAAATTAGATTATGCTGAAGTCTAATTTATAGTTAAAAAGTGGACTGTGTTTTGGTGTCATTATCTAAGAACTCTAGCTAGCGCAAGGTTACAAGGTCAGAGGGCCTTTTATTTCTTTCTACATTTGCTAAAAAGATTATTTCAGCTAGTTTAGTTCTTCCTATATATTAAAAAAATGTTATTAGGCTGTTGTGTCAGTGATAGCTCTCTAAGACTTCATGTCAGAGGCCCTAGAGGTCCCAGGTTCAATCATGAACCAAAGCTGAACAGTTCTCTGTTCTATTAAAAAAATCCTTTATTTTTGTGGATAAAGTCAAGTATGGCAGTACATCTGTCTATCATCTATCTATCTATCTATCTGTCTATCATGTATCTAATCTTATTCTCTGTTCATCTGAACATTTATTGAAAGAAATTATGTGGGAAACTACATCTAGGTGTTTATTTTTCACACAGATTAATCAAGACGTGGTTGATCCCTATATATTATAAGATCAGTTTGTTGACATGTATGACTTTTGTGTGTGTGATTTTGAATTGAATAGTATTGAGTCAGTAGATCAATTTAGGGAGAGTAAGGATATTGACAATATTAAAGCTTCTAGTCTATTAGCACGTGGATTTCATGCTTTCACTTTTTTTTGTCTTTTGTAAGTTCTTCCATATGTTTCATTCTTCAGCATAAAGATTCTACAATTTCATCAGATCTATGACTTTTTAGTCATTATTTATTATTATTATTATTATTTTTTTTAACCAGAGCACTGGTCAGTTCTGGTTTATGATAGTATGATTGATTGAACCTGGGACTTTGGAGCCTCAGGCACAAGAGTCTCTTTGCATAACCACTATGCTCTCTACCCCCACTATAATGACTTTTTAAAAAAAAAACGTAAATAATACTTCAAAATGATTTTGATTTTCAAATGTTCATTGCTGGCATATAGAAATGCAGTTAGAATATTTGCATTCTGTGAACTTGTTCATTATACAAGTGTTGGGGGGGATTTTCTTTCTTTTTTCCAGGTAGAATCATTTTTATTCCTTTTAAATCAACTCTTTTCCCCCCAGATAGAGACAGAGAGGCAGACAGGTAAAGAGAGACCACAGCATGGAAGCTTCCTTCAAGGTGCTGGCTTGGCATGAACCCGGGCTGTGCACATTGCAGAGCAGCACACTATCCAGTTGAGCTATCTCATCTGTCCCCATGTCTTTCATTTCTTTGTTGATCTCTTGATTATATAATTCTTTTTAAATTTTGTTTTTATTTTATTTATTCCCTTTTGTTGCCCTTGTTTTATTGTTGTTATTGATGTCGTCGTTGTTGGATAGGACAGAGAGAAGTGGAGAGAGGAGGGGAAGACAGAGATGGGGAGAGAAAGACAGACACCTGCAGACCTGCTTCACCACCTGTGATGCGACTCCCCTGCAGGTGGGGAGCTGGGGGCTCAAACCGGGATCCTTATGCCGGTCCTTGAGCTTTGAGCCACCTGTGCTACCGCACAACTCCCTTTTTGATTTTTTATTTGTTGAATGAAGATAGAGACATTGAGAGGGAAGGGGGTGACACGGGGGTGGGGAGAGAGAGAGACAGAGAGAGAAGAGAAGAGAAGAGAAGAGAAGAGAAGAGAAGAGAAGAGAAGAGAAGAGAAGAGAAGAGAAGAGAGAGGCTGGCAGCACTGCTTTGCTATTCATGAAACTTCCCTCCATGCAGAAGGGGGCCAGGGGCATTGTTTGGAGTATGTGCACTCTACTGTGTGCCACCTCTTACTATTTCTTTCTATTGATTAGAGTAGTAAGAACAGCCCTACTATTTAGTCTTTTGGTGGCTAAAAAAACCCACAAATTATTTGATAGCACTCCTTTTACAATGTATGTGTGTGGGGGGGAGGGTGGAACCATGCCTCTTAAAGTGTGGATTCTACTAATTGACTTCTGATAAACAGAAAACATCTACACGTGGTAGGGGAGATGGTGTGAGACCACCGGATTTAACAGAAAGAAACATCACAGCATCTTTTTGCTTTCTCTTTTGAAGACACTTGGTCTTGGGGAAGCCAGCAGGCCCGTCGTGAGGATACTCAGTGTTCGTGTAAGAATCCGATGTGGCGAGAGATGGAGGCGTCCTGCGTGAAAGTGGGCGTGCAGCTAGATACTCTGGGCCCAGGTAAGCTTTCACCTGAACCACCTTTGAAATCCTGGCTGTAGCTTCGTGGAATATTCTGAGCGAAAGTCACCCAGATAAACTATTTGCAGTTCCTGACCCACAGAGACTCTGATATGAAGAGTTCATTGTCTTAAACTAGTAAATCAAAAAAAAAAAAAAATTTTTTTTTTTTTTAGGGCAGGGGTAGATAGCATAATGGTTATGCAAAGAGACTTCTCTGCCTGAGGCTTCAAGGTCTCAGATTCAATCCCCAACACCACCCTAAGCGAGAGCTGAATGGTGCTCTGACAAAAATTAAAATATTGAAAAAAAATTAAAAAAAAAAAAAAGTAAAATATAGGGAGTCCGAAACGCAGGGACCAGCATAAGGATCCCGGTTTGAGCCCCCGGCTCCCCACCTGCAGGGGAGTAGCTTCACAGGCGGTGAAGCAGGTCTGCAGGTGTCTGTCTTTCTCTCCCTGTCTTCCCCTCCTCTCTCCATTTCTCTGTCCTATCCAACAATAACGACATCAACAACAACAACAATAACTACAACAACAATAAAACAACAAGAGCAACAAAAGGGAAAATAAATTGAAAAAGTAATATATATTTAAATTAATTTATTTATTATGTGGCTAGAGAAAGAAACTGAGGTGGAAGGGGGGGATAGAAAGGAAGGGAGAGATACCTGCAGCCCTGTTTCACCATTTGTGAAACTTACCCCCTTCCAGGTGGGAACGGGGGTTTGAACGTAACACATTTAACTAGGAAACATCAAGATACTTTGTGATGTAGCAATAACCAACATAGCTTTTCCACATTAAATTTAACATTAACCATACATTGTTTTATAGATACTCTTTTTTTAAATGTTTTTGTTTTAAATAATCATTTATTCCCTTTTGTTGCTCTTGTTTTTTATTATTGTTGTTGTTATTGATGTCGTTGTTGTTGGATAGGACAGAGAGAAATGGAGAGAGGAGGGGAAGACAGAGAGAGGGAGAGAAAGACACACACCTGCAGACCTGCTTCACCGCCTGTGTAGCGACTCCCCTGCAGGTGGGGAGCCAGGGGCTCGAACTGGGATCCTTATGCCCGTCCTTGCACTTTGCGCCATGTGCTCTTAACCCGCTGCGCTAGCGCCCGACTCCCTATAGATACTCTTTACCAGGTGAAGGCCATTTTCTTGTGGTCCTAATTGCTGAATTTTTTTAAAAAATCAAACTGATACTGAATTTTGTCTGATTGATATCCTGCATCTCTTCTTTTCCTTTAATTCAATAATTTAATAAATATCTTGATTGATGTAGTCTGGGAGGTGGCGCAGTGGATAAAGCACATGACTCTCAGGCGTGAGGTCCTGAGTTCAAGCCCCAGGACACATTTACCAGAGTGATGTGTGGTTCTTTCTCTCTCTCCTATCTTTCTCATCAATAAATAAATAAATAAAATCTTTTAAAAATATATTGATTGACTTTCAGATGTGGAAACAGTCTTGTATTTCCAAAATATGCCCCACTTGCTTGTGGGTTAGTATCCTGGCTAGATATTACAGAATATCTCTGCTAATATATTGATGTGTTGAAGATTTTTGTTTGTTTCTATCAAGAGAAAATATTAAGTTTTAATTTTCCTTAAATGTTTTTGATTTTGATATCAGAATAATTTTACGGTCATAAGATTCAGTTGGGAAGAGCTCCTCTCACTTATGTTTCTGGGGAGACAATGTTTAAAATTGGTACTATTTCTTTCTTTAAATATTTGGAATAATTTACCAATGAAACCAGCTGGGTCTGGATTTTATTTTTTTTTAACTGGAAAGTTAAAACAAACGAACTACTTTACTAGAGTACTGCTCAGTTCTTGTTTATAGTGATGTGAGGATTGAACCTGGGACTTTGGAACCTCAGACATGAGGGTGTCTTTGCATAGTCATTATACTATTTCTCATAGCCTGGAAAGTGTTAGACTACATCTGACATTTCCTTAATATAGGTAAGATTTATATTATTAGTAACACTAGTTTGTGTTATTCAAGGAACAGATTCACTTCCATCTAAATTTTTAGGACTAGTATTGCCTAGATTATTATGTCTATAAAGTCCAAGGCAATATTTTCCCATTATTCCTGATACTAATAACGCGTCATCCTTTATTTTTAACTTGTACACTCTGCCCAGATAATTTTAATTTTAATTATTTTTTGTAAAGATCTGGCTTTTTGTTATTGCTTTTAATATCATTGGTTTCTGCCTGTTTTCTTCCTTTTTGATCTACTTGGGCTATGTTATTTGCTTTTTAGTTTCTTAGGGAGTAATATCAGGTTATTTATTTGAAGTCTTTTTTTCTTCCTGTTCCAAACACATAACATAAACTCTCTAATGTATTTTATAGTTGACCACCACAAATTTTACTAAAATGCCTTTTAAATTTTTATTCAGGTGAATTTTTTTTCTCATTTTCCTTTAGACTAATATTTTTGAAAACACTGATTTTTTTTTAAAAAAAATCCTTATTTATTTATTGGATAGACACAGCCAGAAATTGAGAGGGAAGGGGGTGATAGACAGGGGGAGAGACAGAGAAACACCTGCAGCCCTGCTTCACCACTTGTGAAGCTTTCCCCCTGCAGGGGGGGGGGGGGCTGGGGACTCGAACCTCGGTCCTTGCGCACTGTAACATGTGCGCTCAACCAGGTGCGCCACTACCCAGCCCCAAAACATTGATTTTTTTAAAGGAGTATATTTAATTTTTTTCCCCAAGCATTTAAGGATTTTCTATCGTTTAGTTATTTGTTTTAGTTTGATTTCATGTGTAACTTCAATTTTGAAAATATTTCCAAAGTTAAAAAAATTCAGTGTTAGACACAATAAAAAGAATTTGTATATTGCTGTTATTTTATTTAATTTTTTAATTGATTTAGTAATGATCAACAAGACCATAGGATACAATTTCCACATAATTCCCACCACCAGAGTTCCGTATCCCATTGGAAGCTTCCCTGTTCTTTATCCCTCTGGGAGTATGGACCCAGGATCATTATGGTGAGCAGAAGGTGGAAGGTCTGGCTTCTGTAACTGCTTCCCCACTGAACATAGGTGTTGGCAGATTGATCCATATTCCCAGCCCGTCTCTATCTTTCCCTAGTGGGGCAGAGGTCTGGAGAGGTGGGCTTCCAGAACACACTGGTGAGGTCGGCTGTGGAAGTTAGGTTGGTAGTATGGGGGTCTCTATTTTGGGAAAGGTTAGTAGATTTATTTTAGGTATATTCCAAGGGGCCTATGACTTTACTAATTTTTGCCTAAGCAAAAATTTTAAATTTTAATTGAAATTTTTTAAATTAAAAAATTCAGTGTTAGACACAGTAAAAAGAACTTGTATTTTGCTGTTACTATTTTTTTGTAATGTTTTAATTATCAGTTAAGGACAGTTGGCTGATGGCACGTCAAGTTTTCTGTGTCACTATTGAATTTGTAGCTAGTCTATCAGTCACTGAGAGCATTTGAATTCTGCTCGTACTGTCAGTTGACTGATTTTCCTTCCCATTACATCTGTTCTTGCTTCCTGCATTTCGAGGTTGTTAGGAGAATTCACATTTTGCTTTTTTTTTTTTCTTGGTGAATTGACCTTTTTTTGTGTGTAATGTTCCTCTTTAGCCCAGGTAATTGTCTGTGTCCTGAAGACGAGCTTATTTTTCTGATATCAACACAGTTTCACCAGCTTCCTTTTGATTAGTGTCTGCATAGTGTATCTGCTTCATAATTTTACTTTAAAAATTAAAAATATATATTATCTTTATTTATTTGTTGGATAGAGGTAATCAGAAATCAAGAGGGAAGGGGAGATAGATAGGTAGAGAGACACCTGCAGCACCGCTTCACCACACATGCAACTTTCCCCCTGCGGGCGGGGGCTGGGGATTTGAACCCAGGTCCTTGTGTATTGTTAACGTGTGTGTTCAACCTGGTGCACCACTACCTGGCCCCCATAATTTTACTGTTTTTTGGCCATTCTCTTTCTGTCAACAATTTACCATCATCATTATCATTAATATTATTATTTTCATCTAGGAAGTCTCTATTTTTCATACATATTTCATATAAACATATAGCCCACTTTAAAAAAAAGTGTGTAATCTAATGGTTTTTAGTATATTTATAAAAAAATTATATTTATTTATTCTCTTTTGTTGCCCTTGTTGTTTTATTGTTGTAGTTATTATTGATGTCGTTGTTGTTGGATAGGACAGAGAGAAATGGAGAGAAGAGGGGAAGACAGAGAGAGGAAGAGAAAGACAGACACCTGCAGACCTGCTTCACCACCTGTGAAGCGACTCCCCTGCAGGTGGGGAGCCGGGGGCTCGAACCAGGATCCTTAAGCCGGTCCTTGCGCTTTGTGCCATGTGTGCTTAACCCACTGTGTTACTGACTCCCTGACTCCCTTTAGTATATTCTTTTTTTAACCAGAGCACTGTTTAACTCTGGCTTATGGCAGTGTGGGGGATTGAACCTGGGACTCGAGAGCCTCAGGCATGAAAGTCTCTTTGCATAACCATGATGCTATATCCCCACGCAAGTATATTCTTAATGGTGTGTAACTGTCACTACTACTTAATTCTAGGAGACTTCACAAAACTCCATGTCCAGTGTAATAGCAGTCACTCTTTATTCCTCCCACTCCATCCCTGGGCACAATTTTGACCTGTATTTGTATACTATGGATTTTGACTTGTGGGAAAATAATCTTTTCTAAGTAACAGTGTCATCTTATAATTCTTAATTATCAGAATTAGCCTTCATATCCAAACCTCTAAAAGCATAACAGAAATCAATATACCTTGATCTATTGCAGACTAAGAAAACCAAAATGTATGATGTTTGTTTTCCTTTGCGCTGGAATGCTGTAGTGTTTGTATAACTCTTAATTCTCATTAGATATATTTTATAGATGGAGCTCACGTACAAACACACCCCCCTTCTGTAGGAGATGAGGTCTCATTTGTCATTTGTAAGGTAAGCTTATTTATACCTCAGCTACCTGAGAGAAAGGACCTTTTTTTGTTTCTTTGTTTTTGTTTTGTTTTGCTTTGTTTTTTCAGATCAGAAAGTGGAACTGGGGAGAAGTGACTCAGGTAACCAGAAGTAGTTTTATTTCTTCTTTGGTCTTGATTTCCAAGAAAAGATAGGAATATGGCTAGAAGTAGGATCACTGGTGATTGGGTGTTAACATGACAGTGTGGAGAGGACAGTGGGGATCCGAGAACGCAGAGTCTCAGGGAAGGGGGCCGACTCTCTGAAGCTAATTGGCGATGGTCTCCTTAGGATGGAAGTCAGGTATTGTTGGCCACTGGTCTCTGTCACACTCAAGGCGTTTTTTACTTGCTATTTCTCTCTCTAGCATCAGTAAAATCTGGGATAGTCTCAGCTGAGTTCCGTGGGTTTCGCGGGAAGGGCCTGTGTCTGCATGAGTGACGAGCTGTGAAGGAGACATTATCGTTTACTTTTTCTGGGCCAGGTGGCTGTTTGCTTTGAGGATGTAGACTGGGGAGGTGAAGTTTAGAGGGAACATGGCCACGTATCGTGTCTTCTCACGACTCGCTGGCCTCATCCATGTGGGCCTTTCCTAAGACACGTTAGAGAACTGAACTCTGTTCCTGCTGTGCCCGTGAAGTGTCAGACCTAAACTCTACCCATGGAAGCAAGGGTTTGGACTTCATATTACTGTGATGAGATAAGGGCTGACAGACTTTGCAAGGACCCACCCAAACACTGACTTTTCCAAAGTGTGTTGAAAGTTTGAAAATGGTAACACAGTACTTAAGCATGTACAAGTCTGTCGATCTACCCCAACCCAACTCAGATGCAATTGTGTATCAGTTATATTCCATGTGAGAGATAAGTGCGCTTTTAAATATTTCTTTATTCCCCTTTGTTGCCCTTGTTGTTTTATTGTTGTAGTTATTACTGTTGACGTCGTTGTTGGATAGGACAGAGAGAAATGGAGAGAGAAGGGGAAGACAGAGAGGGGGAGAGAAAGACAGACACTTGCAGACCTGCTTCACCACTTGTGAAGTGACTCCCCTGCAGGTGGGGAGCCGGGGGCTCGAACCAGGATCCTTAGGCTGGTCATTGCTTTGCACCACCTGCGTTTCACCCGCTGCGCTACCGTCCGACTCTCGATAAGTAGGTTTTTAATGCGGTGTGTCGGTAAGAATATCAAAAGTAAAAGTGTAGGGGGGCTGACAGCATCTTAAAAATACCGGTCTCCCAAGTCTCCTCCCAGTGGGTGCAAAGAAGTCCCTTCTCCAGCAGAGGGAGCACCAAGCAGGCACATGAACTTGTCTACCAGGATACCCTCCTCTCAGTGGGGTCCCAAGCAGGTCTTCCTGATTCATCTCTCAATCTCTGAGCGTTGGTTTTTCTGACCTGCAAAATTGGGTCAATGAAGCCTCCTCAGAGAAGGTGACAGTGCTTCGTGAAGGCACTGGAGATTCTAGGGGCAACAAAAGCCCTTAGAGAGGAGGGAGACCAGAGGAGTAGGTACACAGGGACCCAGGAAAGAGAAGGGCAATGGTGGGGCCCGCTTTTATTTGTTTATTTCACTCAGAGGACAAAAGTTGAGGTCGAGTGGTGTTGGGGTAGGGAGTATTAAGAGCAAGGATGCTCCTACAGTTTGACAAAGGACTACACTTTTTCCTAAGGCTGTCTTTTCTTTCTTTCCTTCTTTCTTCCTTTCTTTCTCTTTCTTTTTTTTAAAAAGATTTTATTTATTTATTAATGAGAAACATAGGAGGAGAGAGAAAGAACCAGGCATCACCCTGGTACATGTGCTGCCGGGGATTGAACTCAGGACTGCATGCTTGAGAGTCCGATGCTTTATCCACGGCGCCACCTCCCGGACCACACTTTCTTTATTTTTTATTGATATTTATTACCTCTAAGTACTGTATGAGTTCAGATGTGGCTAAACCAGGAGAGATCTTCTAGTTGGACTTTAGGGAGTGGAGAGAGACAGAATTAGGAAGATTTTACGCAGAAGTTGGTTTTGAATTCAGTGTCGAAGGGCTGGTAGTTTGACTTTTTTTTTTTTACTTAAAAATTAAGTAATATTGAGAGGGGATTAAATAATGTCTTAATGAAAAAGTAAAAATCACTCCATGTAGAAAACACAAGGAAGTCTAAAAAACATTAATCAAGGAGAAATATATTTATTTTATTTTTACCAGCGCACTTCTCAGCTCTGACTTATGGTGGTATGGGGGATTGAACCTGGGACTTTGGAGCTTCAGACATAAGATTCTCTTTGCATAACCATTATGCTATCTACCTTGGCCCAGTGTAAATTTTTTGATCATCTCCTCATCCAAAGAAATCTATCACTGATAAGTTCATGTTCATTCCTGTTCTTAAAACCAAGTTTACTTTAAAAATTTCCATTTCTGGGAAAATACATATAAATATAGATAGGAAAATACATATAAATATAGATATCTATCTATATTTATATACATATATAGATAGATAAATATGTATTAGATATGGATATAGATATTAGATAGAATTAATATAGTTTACAGTGGAGGGAATGGGTACACAGAACTCTGGTGGTGGGAAAGGTGTGGAATTAGACCCCTGTGATCTTATGATTTTGTAAATCAATATTAAATAACTAATAAAAATGAAATACATTTCCATTTATATTATACATTCTGCATGAAAATTCATGTTTTTCTGCTCCATCATTTAATTTTCTATTTGTTTTCTTTCTTTCTCTCTTTTCCTATATACCTTTCTTTCTTCTTTTTTTTTTTTTCTTCCTTTTTACCAGAGCACCGCTCAGCTCTGGTAAATATTAGTGTGGGGGATTGAACCTGGGAAGTCAGAGCCTCAGGTAAGAAAGGATTTTTGCATAACCATTATGCTATCTCCCCTGCCCTTCTCCTGCATAATCTCTCATGTCCATTTCACAGTCACTGAATAAATGAATTAAAGTTTATTGTCAATTCATTATATAAATATAAATTATTCTCAGACTTACATTATTACAAGCAGACTGTAATAATCATCTTTGGTGTTGAGATTTGCAGAATACCAGTATTTGTTTTCTTGGGGAATACATATGGGCATGATCTCACATCATCCCCCTACCTGTTCCCCTTCTCTCTCTCCTTTTTTTTTTCTTTATTGGAGGATTAATGGTTTATAGTCAAAAGTAAATTATTATTATTTTTTAAATTTTTAAATATTTATTTTCCCTTTTGTTGCCATTGTTGTAGTTACTATTATTGTTGCCCTTATTGTTTTTTATTACTGTTGTAGTTATTATTGTTGTTATTGATGTCGTCGTTGTTGGATAGGACAGAGAGAAATGGAGAGAGGAGGGGAAGACAGAGAGGGGGAGAGAAAGACAGACACCTGCAGACCTGCTTCACCGCCTGTGAAGCGACTCCCCTGCAGGTGGGGAGCCGGGGGCTCAAACCGGGATCCTTATGCTGGTCCTTGCTCTTCGAGCGAGCCGCTTAACCCACTGCACTACTGCCTGACTCCCTAGTCAAAAGTAAATGATAGTAATTGCTACATGTGTAACATTTCTCCGTTTTCTATGTAACAATTCAACTAGGTCCTCCTCAGCCATCATGTTCCGGGACCTGAACTCCCTCCCACCACAGGGTCTTTTACTTTGGTGCAGTACAGCAAACCCCGTCCAGGCTCTGCTTTGACACACACCCTTTTCTTTTCTTTCTTTCTCCCTTTCTTTTCTTTTTAAAATGATCTTTATTTGCTTATTGGATAGAGACAGCCAGAAATTGAGAGGATGGGAGAGAGGGACAGAGACAGAGAGACACCTGCAGCACTGCTTCACCACTTGTGAAGCTTTCCCCCATGCAGTGGGGGCCGGGGGCTCAAACTCACGTCCTTGTGCACTGTAAAGTGTGAGCTCAACCAGGTACGCCACCGCCTAACCCCACCTTTTCTTACTATATTCCCCCATTTAATCTTAGCTGCCACAGGCAGGCAGGCAGGCTGGCAGGACGAGGATACTTTTCTCTTGCATCTGTGGTGGAAACTTGGTAGCATTCAGTCTAACTGCCCCAGGTCTGTCAAATAGATGCACGGATGTCTTTTTTTTTTTTTTTTTTAGCAGAGCACGCCTCAGCTCTGGCCTCAGCTCTGGTTTATGGTGGTATGGGGGATTGAATTTGGAACTTTGGAGCCTCAGGCATGAGAGTCTCTTTGCATAACCATTTTGCTATCTACCCCAGCCCATGGATATCATCTTAACCTAACTGAAATCTAACATCAGAACATTGTTTATTCATCTCAGAAGTGATGTTGTAGAGCCTTGGGTTAAGGCATCTGTAATTTTGAGAGAGACCATAAACAGTCATTCAATCACCTTCGCAATCCTACCAACTGGACATGCTCTCAGATTTCTGGCTGACCAGACAAAGGAGGAAGTAGAACCATGTAAACAACAAGCAAAAGAAACAAACCTGGGGGCAGGGACAACAAATAGGAAGGAAGGAAAATATTAGCTCATGTGAGGAAACGTTCTGACAAGCAGAGAGAAGATACCGTGGACTTCTCAAGAAAATGCCAGGCTTCCTGTTTCTGGAAGTGTTGACAGAGGTCAATGGCGAGTCACCAGCAGGTGTGGTACAGAAAGTGTCTGCACCGTGACATCTTTAATATCTGAAGAAGGACACACAACAGATTGTTCTCTGTGTGAGTGGTTTGTTGTTGTTTTGTTTTTTTGGTTTTTGTACTGCTCAGCTCTGGTTTATGGTGGTGTGGGGAATTGAACCTGAGGCTTTGAAGCCTCAGGCATGAGAGAGTCTCTTTACATAACCATTATGCTGTCTGCCCCCATTCAGATAGTCTTATTTTAAATCCAGCACTTCATGACCGTGGAGTTGCTATTACTGTCAGGCATTACTCTGTTCCTTGTCTTTTCTCTTCCGTTTGCACTTAGATAGATTATCATTCACACGTTCTCTTCAAAATCTGCCTCCCCCCTTTTTTTTGTTTACCACTGGGGTTACCACTGGGGCTGGGTGCCTGAATTATAACTCCCCCTCACCCCAGTGGTCATTCTCTCTCTCTCCTTCCTTCCAACCTTCCTTCCTTCTGACAGTGAAAGAGATCACAGCATTGAAGCTTCCCTCAAGGCAGTGGAGGTAAGACGCCTAAGAAAAGAATCATACTATCCAAGTGAGTTATTTCGCAGGCTGGTCATAACCACAGATAACCACAGATCCTACCAGAACCTGTGAAGATTATCTTTTGACTGGTGTCATTTTGTCAGTGAAGTTGGAATCAAGGTCAGCAGCTGAAGATAGGAATGGGAGGGGGCCAGGGTGTCTCGCAGACCTGCTGAGAGCACACATTACCATGCACAAGGACCTGAGTTCAAGCCCCTAGCCCACACCTACTTAGCATTTAGTTCCTTATATTCATTCACAGTGACTAGATTGGGAAATAAGAAAGTCTAGCTATAGACTCTTCCAGAGGTACCCACAATATAAGGCTATAGAAATTAGAAAAATTAACAAAAAATTACCATACAAGCAACCATTGAAATAATAGTTGTGTATGTAGCTCTATTAATTTTTGGATAAAACTGTCTTTAAGGCAAAAAAAAAAAACATCATAGAAATAATCAGAACCCCTGTATCACACCAAAATTTAAAATTTGCCAGTAGAATGAAGAAGTTCTAAATGTATATGCACTTAATAACAGATTAACTATATAAAGCAGAAATTCACATTATGGAGATGTTTTTACATATGTCTTTTTATCTCCTAGTGTGGAGATAAATATTTATATTTCTTTCCCCATGAATAGACTACGGCCATCATGAGGTCTGAGAATAGATTAATCAAGAGCAATATCTCAGGAGACAGGCTCAGGGCATGAGGCTATCTTTAAAAAACATTTTTTGGGGGAGGGAGTCAGGCTGTAGCGCAGCGGGTTAAGCGCAGGTGGTGCAAAGCACAAGGACCGGCATAAGGATCCTGGTTCGAACCCCGGCTCCCCACCTGCAGGGAAGTCGCTTCACAGGCGGTGAAGCAGGTCTGCAGGTGTCTGTCTTTCTCTCCCCCTCTCTGTCTTCCCCTCCTCTCTCCATTTCTCTCTGTCCTATCCAACAACGACAACAACAATAATAACTACAACAATAAAAAAACAAGGGCAACAAAAGGGAATAAATAAATAAAATAAATATTTAAAAACATTTTTTTGGTAATTTTATTTATTTATTTTCCCTTTTGTTGCCCTTGTCTTTTTATTGTTGTTGTAGTTATTATTGTTGTTGTTACTGATGTCGTCATTGTTAGAAAGGACAGAGAGAAATGGAGAGAGGAGGGGAAGACAGAGAGGGAGAGAAAGACAGACACCTGCAGACCTGCTTCACCGCCTGTGAAGTGACGCCCCTGCAGGTGGGGAGCCGGGGGCTCGAACCAAGATCCTTATGCCGCTCCTTGCGCTTTGCGCCACCTGCGCTTAACCCGCTGCGCTACTGCCCGACTCCCGAGGCTGTCTTTTATTCACTATTTACTGGCATCAATTCCTCCATCAGTAGAAGTTGTGATCACCTGCAGTAGCACCTTCTCTCACTGGGGAATGCTTTCACTTTTAGAAGGGTCCTAGTGGTCTAGATTGAATTCTCCTGTGAACCGCGAATTTCCTGCTCAGAAAGGGTATGCATGGACACTTTCCCTCTAGGGAAATTTTGGAGAAGTCTTAGAGAATTTCCCTCCAGGAAGAATGAGTGTGTCTGAGCCCAGACCTTTTTAACTGTGTGTGGATATTCTTTGCAGGAAATATAAAGCAGATCACCCCCCACCCCAACTGCCGCCGCCGCCACACACACTCTCTCTTACAAAAATCTTAGGCTGAGTGTGGTTTATTTTTTTATTAAACTATTTAAAAAATATTTATTTATATTTATTCCCTTTTGTTGCCCTTGTTGTTTGGCTGAGTGTGGTTTATATTAGAAATATCCTTTTCTGGGCAGTTATCCATCCATCCACAATCATGTATCTGGGGGGTTTGGCATTAATGCTTTTCAATTATTCAGACTGTCAGAGTTTTCATCTCCTGATGAAACTTCTTTGGAAGCCCCTGTGGTAGCTGCTGCCTGTGTTTGATAGCATAGCTAAAGCTCTTGCCATGGTGTTTGGCAGCTTTTAGCCAAGGCTATAAAACCGGGCCTGTCAAAACCCTTAAAAAAATTTAGAGGCTTTTTGGAGAGTTCAGTGTTTCTCTAGAGAGATTGCAATGAGAGATAGGCTGTAGGGACCTAGTGTAGCTTTTTCTTCGTGGAGACTGTAGGTGTTGTTTTTTTCTCTGAGTTCTGGTTATCGTCTGCCTGTACCGTGGACCCTCCGCAACTTCTTCATCTTCTGCTCTTTGTCCCGAGGGACTGGTCCTCGGTGACATCATGCGACTCTCTGGTTGGACTTTGTGAATAAAATCTCTGACTGCAGAGCAGAGGGTAGAGCAGAGAAAGGTGAGGGTCTTTCTTTTTCTCTCCTCTTTACTTTTCTTTTCCCCCACCAGAGTTTGTGCCTTCACGTTCTGTACCTCTCCCAGTGGACTCCTCCTTCTTGAAACTATTTTAAAGATAGAGCTGGGTGGTGGTGCACCTGGCTAAACGCACATATTACCAAGCACAAGGATCAGGGTTTGAGCCCCAGCTCCCAACCTGCTGGGGGTTTGTTTCATGAGCAGTGAGGCAGGTCTGCAGGTGTCTGTCTGTCTCTCCCTTTCTCTATCTCAATTTCTCTTTGTCCTGTCTAATAAAAAAATTAGAGAGAAGGAAGTGGGCGGTAGTGCAGTGGGTTAAGTGCACATGGCGCAAAGCGCAAGGACCAGCGTTAAGGATCCCGGTTCGAGCCCCCGGCTCCCCACCTGCAGGGGAGTCACTTCACAAGCGATGAAGCAGGTCTGCAGGTGTCTGTCTTTCTTTCCCCCTCTCTGTCTTCCCCTCCTCTCTCCACTTTTCTCTGTCCTATCCAACAATGATGACATCAATAACAATAACAACAACAATAAAACAACAAGGGCAACGCAAAGGAACAAATAAATTTTAAAAAGGGCGCATTTAAAAATTAGAGAGTGGTGGTCCAGGAGGTAGCACAGTGGCTAAGGCACTAGACCCTGAGTTCGATCCCTGGCAGCACATGTATCAGAGTGATGGCTGTTTTTTTTTTCTCTCCTCATATCCTCAAGAATAAATAAATTCTTTAAAAAAAAATTAGCAGAAAAAAAATGGCTGTTGGGAGCAGTGGATTCATAGTGCTGGCACCTAGCCCCACTGATAACCTTGCTGGCAAAAAAAAAAAAAAAAAAAAACCTACACACACACACACACACACACACACACACTTAAGATGGAGAGCAAGAGACACAGATGGAGAGTGGAGAAATGCCAACCACAGCACTGCACTATCGCCTGCAAAAATCCCCCTGTGCATGCTGGTCCCATGTTGTCGTTGAGCCAGATGTTGTTGTGTGCAGGCCGCGGAGAAGAGAGAGTGGAGGGGTCTAGAGCGAAGAGGAAACACAAATCTTTATTTGCGCTGGCACCTCAGAGTTGGGTGCTAGAGAGGCAGGTTGGGCCATGTGGAGGTAGTGAAAATGGCCACTTCACGCAGTAACCTTTCCTGCATCTGAACACCGGAGTGAAGCGCTGGCAAGAGAGCGAGGTGCGGAAGAAGAAGGGCTGAAGAAGGGCTTTTATAGGAGCAGCTTTCGTGAGAATGGGAAGGGGGAGGAGTAACCACAGCACTCCAGGATAGGATGATAACTCTCGTGAGAATGGGAGGGGGGAGGAGTGACCAAAGCACTCCGGATATCATATTGCAGGGATCTAGACAATGCCCTGAGGGCACAACTTGGCTGAACAGGCACTCCGAGAATGTCCCAACTCTCAAGGGAACTAGTAGCCTGAGGGGAAAAGATGGCAGATGTGACTGCATCGGCACAATTTCCCAGCACCATGTGGTCAGGAGACTTGAACACGGGCGCTCACAGTTGGCACTGTGTGTACTCTTATTAGTTGAGCTATCTCCTGACCCTCTCGCTAGATTTTTTTTTTTCCTTTCTGCTTTAGTGCCATGCTTCTGAGGTGACATCTCCTGCCAGATGGCCTCTACCATGGCAGCCCTGGAATAGCAGCAAACTGTTTCCCTCTTTACCCTCACCAGCTTACACGTGCTAACAACTACTTACAGTGATCTGCCCCTGAGTAGTTCAAGCCCTGCTGTCCGCCCCCACTGCTCTCACTTCACTGCTGGCGAGGTTACTGTGGTGCTTGGTGTCTGGACAGGGCATCCAGTGCTCACTCCAGATTTTCTGGCCTAGTACTCCAGGGAGGAGTCCTGGGAATTTGCATTCCCTGGAAGGTCCTTGGGGTTGTTGATGCTACAGGCCTGTGATCACTCATGGAAGAAATCATTGCCCGGGGAGCTTCATGTTTGTACACTCGCTGATTCTTTTGTATCCTGTCTGTGAGCTAGACAGAGGGGGGCAAGAAAAGGGGATAGGAATTTTGGCTTCTTGTTTTTACTTAATTGTTCTGTGGCTGGATTTCTGAAAGTTGGTTGTGAGTAATGGAAAAATAGCTCGTTACTTTAAGTAGGGCAGAGAGTTTATTGAGAGGAAGCAGGAGAAGCTCTCTGATTCTGCGTTAGCTGTTGGGCTAAGGCAAAAGTTAGTAAAGTTGTGGGGCCCTTGGAACATTCCTAAGATAGACCTACTAACTTTTTCCAAAATGGAGACCCCAAATCTCATCTGCTATATTCTTACTTTTACATTTCTGATTATTAAACAAATTTTTTTAAAAATATATTTTTTATTGGACAGAGATGGAGAGAAATTGAGAGGGGGAGATAGAGAGGGAGAGAGACAGAGACACCTGCAGCCCTGCTTCACCACTTGTGAAGCTTTCCCCTGTAGGTGGGGACCAGGGGCTTGAACCTGGGTCCTTGTGCACTGTAATGTGTGTGCTTAACTAGGTGCGCCACCACCTCCTAGGCCACTCGATATTTTTCATTTTATAAATAAATTAATAACAATAAAAAAACTGAATAGGGCAGGCTTGGGAATGAGAGGACAGCCCTGGGGCTCTCAGCAGCTGGAGTCCTTTCATTAAGGAAATGTTAGTTTACAGAATTGCTATTGTCACAAAGATCTGTTTCCACACTTTCCCCCAAAGACAGGTGTCTGTGCACCTCTCCCTCTGCCAAACTGTCATCCTGCTCTGTCCTCAGCCTCTTCTCCGTGTTCCTCCATCCCCCGTTCAGAGTTCCCAGATCTGCTGCACTTACTGAGGTCTCACTCTGTAACTCTGGATAACCCTTCACTTTGTATCTTAGATCCTGTCTACAAGGGAGGTCATTTGGTGTTTGTCCTTCTCCTTCTGGCTTATTCTTGCACACCATGACTCCTTCTGATTCCATCCACATTGTAGCAAGACAGATTTCGTCATTTCTTATAGCTGTGTTCCACTGTGTATATGTGCCACAGCTTCCTTAACCATTCATCTTTTGTTGGACACTTGGGTTGTTTCCAAATTCTGGCTATTAGAAATAGAGTTGCCATGAACATAGGCATGTATATAGAGTTTTTCAAATAAGTCTTTTTATGTTCTCTGGACCAATGCCTAGGAAAAGAATTGATGGATCCTATGGTAGGTTCATTCCTAATGTTTTGAATAATCTCCAAACTGTTTCTCACAGTGACTGACTGGACCACTCTGTACTCTCACTAATGGTGTAAAAAGGTTTCTTTTTCTCTACGTCCCTGGCATCTCCAGGAATGAGGTGATAAGTTTTTTTCTTTTCCCCCATCATGTTTCATGCTACGTGTTGTGCCTTCTCCCAGTGGCCCACCATTCTTATCTTTCTTCTTCTTTCTTTTTTCTTTTTTTCTTTTCTTTTCTTTTCTTTCTTTTTTTTTTTTTTTACCAGAGCACTGCTCAGCTCTGGCTTATGGTGGTGTGGGGGGATTGAACCTGGGATTTGATAGGCATGAGAGTCTGTTTGCATAACCACTGTGCTATCTACCCCCCTCCACCTTTCTTCTTTTTCCTTTCTCACTTTCTTTTTCAATTTTTTTTCTTTGGAGAGACAGAGAGAAATAGAGCCAGTGGAGGGGGTGGGGTGAGGGGAGAAAGAGAAACACGTGCAGCCTGATAATTTCTGAAGCTCCCCCAATGGGGACCAGGGACTTGAACCCAGGTCCTTGTGCATGGTAATATGTGAACTTTATCAGGTGTGCCACCACCTGGTCCTGTATCTCATTGTCTTAATTTTTGTTTCTCTGATCATCAGTGATTTATTTATTTGCCTACTTATTATTACTATTTTATTATTTCTGGTTTAAGATGGTATCAGGAGTTGAACCTGGAACCTTGTAACCCCAGGCATGAAAATTTTTTTCTTTCTGCATAACTATTATACTCTCTCCCCAAACTGATCATCGGTGATTTTGAGCATTCTGTTGTATGCCTGCTGACAGTCTGAGTATCTTCTTCGGTGAAGAGCCTGTTCAGTTTTCCCCCATTTTTAAAAATGGGTTATTTGTTTTTTTCTTGCCATGTAGATTATGATCTGTCTGCCTCCCTCCAGGTACGCGATGGAGAGGGTCAAGGAAACAGTCTGGACTGTCCCTTAGCTCTGCTACTTTGAACTGAACTGTTTGGATCCCCAAAGAGGCTTGTATTACAGTGACCTTGACCAGTAATATTACCCTCTGTATGCCTCAGTTTCCCTGTCTGTCCAATAAGAACCATATTACTAAGACTAATTTTCCTCCAAGTGGGCCTAGAACCATAGTGTGTTGAGATGCTTGAAAACAGAAACCCTCAGGGTCTGTAGTGTTCTGGTAAATAGTCCACAGCCAAGACTCATTAAAACATAGCTCAAGCCAAGCAAAGTAAAAAAAAAATAGAATGTCCTGACTTGTAGTGTTGGGCCAATTTCTGCGATGTACATAAATACTCCCACCACGGCCAATCTCAAGCTAATAGCATGAAGTCGCTGAACATGAAGCTGAGAAGGAAGATGCAGGCAGACTGCAGCTCACCAGACCCTGCTGAGTCAGAACCTCTTTAGCCCTCTGGGAGTATGAACCCAGGGTCATTGTGGGATGCAGAAGGTGGAAGGTCTGGCTTCTGTAATTGCTTCCCCACTGAACATGGGCGTTGACAGGTCAATCCATACTCCCAGCCTCTCTCTCTCTCTTTCCCTAGTGGGGCAGGGCTCTGGGGAATCGGGGCTCCAGGACACATTGGTGGAATTGTCTGTCCAGGGAAGTCTGGTCAGCATCATGGTAGCATCTGGAACCTGGTAGCTGAAAAGAGAGTTAACATATAAAGCCAAACAAGTTGTTGACTAATCATGAACTTAAAGGCTGGAATAGTGCAGGTGAATAGTTGAGGGTCTCTCTTTTGTAGAGTAGGCCTAATTTATTTCTATTCCATAGGCCCTGTGACTATACTAGTTTTTGTTCCCCCCTGAGCCTGAAATATGATATGCAGGTGAGTCCAAGTTATTGTCTGGGAAGATGATGTCATGGCTGGAAAAAGGACCAGAAAGCTGGGTCAGGGAAGAAAGTAGCTCCCAAATATGGGAAACATGTATAACTTTTGTTGATTGTAAACCCCATGGATCTGATCTGATCTGGGGCCTATATTCAGATTAAGAGCCTATGTGACCTCTGCATCCCTGTAGATCTGAGCTCACATTCTGTGGTCATGAGTAGGAATGTTCCAAGCTGCCCCAATTTCAGGACCCATCTTCCTCAGGTGTAGCATAGAGTATGTTGTCCATTCTCCCTTCAGAAGATGGAACATTCTCTACCGTTGTTGATCCAAGTTGAGGACAAGGTCCTATGAGGGCCCACAAAGGGTTCTATTGTGTTGTTCCTGATAGAGATGACTGGTAATATTGGGGAGAGGGATTTATTCAAGGTCTAGGCCCATCATGTCTGTTTGGGAATCTCAGGACTCCCCAACTAGGGCCCCCACTGATGGGGTGGCCTGATAGTGACTAAAGAGTCATCGTTAAAGTATGCCAGTCTGTTGCCCTTATTCAGCTTTTGCAGTCCTTGCTTTGATAAGGTTAACTTTGGAGTGAGTGAGGGAACTGTAATAGGAAGTAGGTGAGGAGGGTATCTAAGTCTAAGTAGACAGTGTTTCATTAGGAACTTTATACTGACTCACTGCAGATTATTGTGTACTTTTGCTTTCAGGTATATATTTTGCCCTAATTTATGGATACATGTAAACATATGCTCTATCTCATGGGACCTGGTCTATATCTAGGTTTTGGGACTTTGTTAGGAAGTGAACCATCTGGAATGGAATTAGAGAATCCTATGAAACGAAAGGTCTCACCTGAGTAATGAGGGTGAAGGGTTGACATTCCATGCCTGATGTCTCTGGACACAGTCTGAAGCATGCTGAGGTGGTACTCATTGCGTTGATTAGGTTGGGATCAGCGGATGTGATATAATTTGGTATGACTTGAGAGAAGCATGCAGGAAAGTGAGCCCCACCCTAGAGGTCCCAGGACTGGGGAAATACAGGCTCGATAGAGCAAGTGGGAGGTTCCTGCTGTCTTAGGGTTTAAGAAAACAATAGTTTTTTGCTATAATCATATTATTTGGCAGTTGGGTTAACTTTTAAAAATCCCTTTGTTAAGATTTGCTGTATCATACACAACATTACCATAATTTATGTCCTTTGACATTATTCGTATATAGCTGTGCCACCAGTTGCTTCTGGTCTAAGCTTTTAAGAGAGTCAACATATCAAAGACTCAGCCTATGGTCTGTGCATTAAAAAGTTTGAGAAATTCGATCAAGTTTTCCCCTCTCATATTAATTAAATAGTGATTTATATGACTACAAATTAATAGGAGTGTACATAAACACCATTCCCACCACCAAAAGACTGTGTCCCATCCCATTCCCCCCCCCCCCCCAAGTGAAGCCGAACTTGCGCCCTCATCCTCAACTCAGAAATTTTCACTTTGGTGCCCTACTTCAAATTCAGTCAAAACCTGCTTTGAGTTTTCCTTTCTGTTCTTCTTTCTCAACTTCTGTTTATGAGTGGGATCACCCCATACTCGTCCTTGTCTTTCTGACTTAGCTCACTTAACATAATTTCTTCTAGCTCCATCCAAGAAGGGTCAGAGAAGGCGAGTTCATTGTTCTTCATAGCTGCATAGACTTTCCCATCTATGACAGGTTCTTGCCCCGACTCTGAAGTTGGGGAAAGTGTTTCCAGTTGAGAGCATTGCAGAGAGAGAGAGAGAGAGAGAGAGAGAGAGAGAGAGAGGGATCTGGAGAGATTGATGGATTGGGCTATTGCCCACCTGAGTCAGTGGTGTGGTCACACCAGATTGCTTGGGACTCTGTGGCCAGGTTCAAGCCCTGTGCACCCCCTACCCTTAAGTGACTGCCCCCCCCCCAATCTGCATCTCCATGTGCTCATTGGAAGAGTCTGGAGGGGATCAGAGGACATGAGGGTTATCTGTGGGTACTGGGATCTGTGCCCATCTCTCCTCTCTCTGGGTGGCTGCTGTGTGAGCTGCTATCATCATGACCTTCTGATCTGATAGCTCCATGCCCAGAAAAGAGAGCCTGCCTGGGCACCAACTATCTTTGTGTGGGTTCCTCATCTTGATAACCTTCTCTGAGCAGCTGAAGGACAGTGTAAAGGACACCATCTCCTGTTAGCGATGTCCTGAGGTAGAAAGAGCCACCACAGAGCGCTTGGGAGACTAACCCACAGGCAGTGAGGATGGTGGGCACAGAAGCTGGCAAGATGGAAGCCAGGCAAGGGAAGATACAAAATTCTGACTGAAATGTGTCCTCCTTCAGGACCGTTCAGAAAAAGCCACGTTCAGGCATTTTTATTTATTTTATTGTTGGGTAGAGAGAGAGAGGTCGAGAGAGGAGGAGGTGATAGAAAGGGAGAGAGACAGAGAGATTCCCAGTTGAATCCACCACTTCTGATGATTATTTTTACCTCTTCCTTTTATTTTGTTCGGACAGAGAGAAACTGAGAGAGGGGGAGATAGAGAGGGAAAGAGGCAGAGAGACACCTGCGTCGCCATTTCTGAAGCTTACCCATTGTAGGTGGGCTAAGGTGGGCGTTGAACACTTGGGGGCTTATGAACTCAAGCAAATGCATCCTTGCCTGGCCTTAGAATGGCTTTTTTTTTTTTTTTAAACCAGGCACTGCTCAGCTCTGGTTTATGGTGGTGTGGGAGATTGAACCTGGGACTTTGGAGCCTCAGGCATGAGAGTCTCTTTGCATAACCGTTATGCTGTCTACCCCCACCCTAGAATGGCTTTATAAGGGGATCTTCACACCAGTAGCATCCCCACCACCTTCAGATTTTTATTTAGAAATACAAGCTACTGTGGTCAGGGAGGTGGCTCAGTGGCTAAGGACTAGACTCTCAAGCATGAGGTCCTGAGTTTGATCCCTGGCAGCACATGTACCTGAGTGATGTCTGGTTCTTTCTCTCCTCTCTCTCTCTTTCTCTCTTTCTCCTATCTTTCTCATTAATAAATAAATAAAATCTTAAAAAAAAAATAACCACTGTTTTTTTTTTCAAAAAGATATACAAGTTACCCAGCTCACTATATCTTTTCCTCTTAGAATTGTCTGAATTACCATGAGCGTGTGTGTGTGTGTGTGTGTGTGTGTGTGTGTGTGTGTGTGTGTGTGTGTCTTAAGCACTTGTGTCTCATAAAAATCCTTTCCCAATGCAAATTCCCCACAGGGTGGCCATGATCACACAGTTTTCTGATCACAGAATGGACGGGCTGGTGATAGTATTAAACGGCCAAGTACCCTTGGGATGCTGTGAGGGTGGGAAACCATAGAGACAGGAGAGTTTAGCCTAGACAGACCTTCCTTGCTTTTGCTTTGTTGGGACTTGGGAGGAGGCCCAGGCCCATTTACTCCTGTCCCTGCTTGTAGATGTCTATCTATACATGAGTGTGGAAGCTTTAGCTGTGGACCTTTTCTGAACTGTTGAAATCTCCTAACCTCTTCTACAGTTTAAAAAATATATATTGTTTTACATCTTTATTTTATTTATTGGATAGAGACAACCAGAAATCTAGAGGGAAAGAGGTGACAGAGAGGGAGAGATAGACACCTGCAGCCCTGCTTCACCACTAGCAAAGCTTTCCCCCTGCATGTGGAGTCTGGAGGCTTGAACTCAGGTCCTTGCACACTATAACTTGTGTGTTCAACCAGGTACACCATCACCTGTTTTTTTTAAAGTTATTTTATTGTTTTTTAAAATATTTATTTAATCCCTTTTGTTGCCTTTGTTGTTTTATTGTTGTAGTTATTATTATTATTATTGATGTCATCATTGTTGGATAGGACAGAGAGAAATGGAGAGAGGAGGGGAAGACAGAGAGGGGGAGAGAAAGACAGACACCTGCAGACCTGCTTCACCTGTGAAGTGACTCCCCTGCAGGTGGGGAGCTGGGGTCTTGAGCCGAGATCCTTATGCTGGTCCTTGCGCTTTGCGCCATGTGCGCTTAACCCGCTGCGCAGCTTAACCAGCCTGGCTCCCTGTTGTTGTTTTTAAGATAAAAACAGAGAGGTAGAAAGGGCAGTGAGAGACAGAGAGACACACACCGAGAGAGAATACAACATCAAGGCTCCCTTTAACAGGGTAGGGCTTTACTCATCTGGATTGTATACCTGGCACCTGGCAAAGCAGCACATGACCCAAGTGGGCTGTCTTGCTGGCCCTCTGAAACTTTATTTTCAATTTTTTCTTGTCTGTTTAATGGAAGTAATAATAATAATGATAACAACATCCACAAAAAGTTACTCCTGGTGGCAGAAAGAAACTGTGTCCTAGCCTGGGGGCCATGTGCTAGACTTATCACTAATGCCTTCCTGTGCCTCAGTTTCCTCACCTGGGATCACATCAGAACCTCATGCTATTGTGAGGATTAAAGAAATTGTTGGGGGAGATAGCATAATGGTTATGCAAACCAACACTTATGCCTGAGGCACCTAGGTCCCAGGTTCAATCCTCCACCCCACCATAAGCCAGAGCTGAGCAGTGCTCTGGCAAAAAAAGAAGAAGAAGAAGAAGGGGAAGGGGAAGGGGAAGGGGAAGGGGAAGGAGAAGAAGAAGAAATTGTTACCCTGGGGCAGGTGGTGGTGGTGCACCTAGCTGAACGCACATGTTGCAATGTGCAAGGATGCAAGTTCAAGCCCCTGGTCCCCACCTGTAGGGGAAAGCTTTGCAAGCGGTGAAGCAGGGCTGCAGGTCCCTCCCCCTCTCTCTCTCCTATCTTCCTGATGTCTGGCTGTCTCTATACAATAAATAGAAATAATAAAAATTTAAAAAGAAAGCAAATGTTACCTCAAAAATACTTAGCACCTTGTAATGCATGTTAGCAAAGCCACTGCTTATTATCAGACATAGATGTCTGGGGTGGTGATCTCTGAGTCTGTGATGGTCTTCCACAGGTGGGTGTACATGTGTGTCTGTGTATCTCTGTGTTTGTCTGGCCAGGAAGGCCTCCTGTCTCTGGGTGGAGCTTGCTCTTGGCCCAAGTCTGGACTCCCTGAGCCAGCCAAGGCCGGCGCTGGGATGGAATTTCCATTAAGAATTCAGCAGGACACTAGAAAGCCAGAAAGGTTTCTGGGAGGGGGTGGAGGGAACTGAGGCTCCAACTCTGAGCTTCCTCAGCAACGGAGGGAGGGGCTCGCAGCTAAAAGCCCCTGACACCTCTGCCTGCAGCCCTTCCTGGGGTCATGGCCCAGAGGAATGGGTGAGGGGAGAGGAGTCGCCTGCAGGGGCCTCTGTAGGGAGACCTGGAGTTGCTGTGGCCAAAAGTGGAGCCATGAGAAGGCCCCCCGGAAATGGAGGGGCAGTCAGCGAAGGTGTAGGGGGCTGGGGCCTGTGGGGCCTGCAGGAGGCCAGGAGGCTGGACTGTACCGTATGTATCTGGGAATACAGACTCCCACCCCGACTTCCTTCTCCCTCTCTCTGTCTCACCCTTTCTTTCTTTCTTTCTTCTCCTCCTTCTCTCTCCTTTTCCCTCTCCCTCTCTCACCCTTTCTCTCTTTCTCCCTCTATCTCCCTCCCCCCTCTTCCTTCCCCTCCCCTCTTCAATGCAGGGTGAGAGACATTCAGTCTCATAGCAAGTGCACAGAGTACATTTAGCAAAGCATGCCTGTAGTTTACTCACCATGAAACCAGATGCAGAGTCTGGACCAGGCAGTCCATGATATCCGAGGCTTTGTTTGCTTGTGTTTTGCTAGCATTTATCCTGCTGTGATCGTTGTTTAGCATGAAAGGTACTTTTACTGTTCTTTTCCTTTTAACAAACTATGAGCAAGGCAGAGATTATGGTGAGCCCATTGTCAGTTTGGAAAAACCGAGAGGTCCAGTGACATGTCCAAGGACACACAGGTAGAAGTAATACAGGCAGGACGCAAAGCCAGGCCTCTCGGAAGGTACCTGCAGACTATCTTTGTTCTACTATTTGATACACTGAGATAGACTTGGAGACAAGTTCTGCACACTTTGCTCCTTTGAGAAAGGTCATGTCACCAGCATCAAAACCCAGCCACACGGTGACTGTGGGCTGCTCTGTCCTCCGGGCCTGGGTTAGTTCTCACTGGGATGGAGTGGGGAGCAGGTTCAAGCTACTGAAGGTGAACGGAGACTGAAGTCAAAACTGGCTTTCTGAAGGGGATGGCTTGGGCACCCACAGAACAGGAAGCTGAGCTAGTTAATATTGGGATGTTAGCGCTTCTGGGGCCAAGGAGCCAGTCGTCCTTGAAGAGCTAAGAGAGACTTTTAGTATTGGGCAAGACAGAACTGAAGCGATACCTTAAAGTGGTTATTAAACACATAGCAGGAACGTAAGGACATAGTCGTGCATGTGGAGAATGTAGGCTAGAGAACAAGGATGACGTCTTAATTTTTTTTTTCTCCTCTATTTTATTTGATAGGATAGAGAGAAATTGAGAGGAAGAAGGGGGTATAGGGAGGGAGAGAGAAAGATAGACATAAAAAGAAAGAAAGAGAGAGAGATAGACATCATGCATGAAGCATCCTGCCTGTAGCTGGGAGCAGAGGCTTGCCCCCAGCCCTTGGGCATGATAATGTGTATGCTTAACCAGGTGTGTCATCACTTGGCTTCTAAAATTTTTTAAAATTATGATAGAAACAGAGAGAAATACGGTGAGAAAGAGAGAGGCAGAGAGACCTGCAGCCTGCTCCACAGCTTATGAGTCTTCCCCCCCCCCACAAGTGGGGACCAGGGACTTGAACCCAGGTCCTTGTAACATGGTTAATTTGTGCATTTTACAGACTGTGCCATCACCAGGGCCCCTTGAGACAACTTCTTACCCATAAAAAGCATCAGGAGGGAAAAGGACTCAAGGGGAGCTAGGGTCGCTGGGCTCGGTGCCTGCACTATGAATCCACTGTTCCTGGAGGCCTCTACCCCCTTTTTTTGTTGCCCTTGTTGTTATTGTTATTGTTGTTATTGCTGTTATTGGATAGAACAGAGAGAAATAGAGACAGGAGGGGAAGACAGAGACGGGGAGAGAAAGACAGACACCTACAGACCTGCTTCACTGCTTGTGAAGCGACCCCCCTGCAGGTGGGGAGCCAAGGGCTTGTCTTATTGTCTTTTTAAAGTTTATTTTTATTTTTAAAAATTTTGTTAGTGACTGAATACTGATTTATGAAAGTGTGTGATGGCAGGCCTATAGTACCCACCATTCCAGCCACCCGAGTTCTGTGTCTCATTTCTCCCACTGGAAACATCATTAGTTCTCCCAGGGTCACAGATAAGGGTTGCCTATTATTTCTGGAACTATCTGTCTGTATTAATACATATTTCCCCCCCCCCTTTTTTTTTTTCCTGTGGTCCTTCCATATCTTCCTTTCTAAGTCACACCTACACTTATTGCTACTTCCAAATGCCTCTCTGTTTTTCCTCTTCTCTCTCAGGGTCCTGATGGAGTTGGAGTTCAGAGCCCTCTGGTCATTTTCCCCCAAACACGTCTCCCCTCCTGGGAGTATGGATCAAAATTCTTTATGGGGTGCAGAAGGTGGGAGTTAGGACTGCTTTTTCTTGATGATCCTCAAATCTGTAAAAGTCCACTAACTCATCCTCACACCCCCTCCCCCCCCCACACAGAGGGGTGGAGAGAATTGGATAGAATGATATGGTAACTTCCTTCCTGTTCAGAAACCAAACATTCCTGAGTCTTGGGGTAAGAATCAGGCTTCTCTAGACTTACCCGTCCAACACAAGTTCAGAGAGGAAGTTTCATATGCCCCAAGCTAGAAGACGTCTGGAACCAGCCTGTGGTTCGGGGCAGGTCTGTGATCTGGAGGGTGACTTGACCATATGGTTTAGGTTACAAAGAGAAACACCTGTGGTCTCATTCAAGGTCTTTGGGGGCTGCACAGTTTGGAGGCTGCAGGGGCAGCCCATGGGAACCTCGCCCAAGCCCTCTCTTTGCTTCCTTTCGGCTCCAAGAATGATCAGGGCACATTCCCTGGCAGGCCTGGGGTGAGTCAGGTCTCTGATTAGGCCAGATGGGGCCTCATTCCTGCGCTCTCCACAGAGCAGAGGGAGCAGCAGAATAGAATAGCCTGGAGCAGGGCAGGCAGCAGTGACTGACTGTGGGGCAGGGGTTTGGCAGCCTGCATGCAGTTGTGGAAGGTCCTGCTGCTGCTGCCTGGGGAGGGGTGGGCGGGGGCAGAGCGGGGCGGGGGCGCTGGGGCAGGCCCAGCCCAGCAGGGCCACTTGCATTGGCCTCTGGAGCCCAACTGTGCTCTCCCACCACTGGTCTGGCCACTGTGTTTGCACTGGGACTCCCTCTCTGAGTAAGTAGAAGGGGCTTCCAAAGTGGCAGGGAGGAACCATTGCGTCCAGCCCTGGATTCTCTGAATTCAGGCTCCAGTGCTGGGGCTGCAGCCTGGGGGGTGAACACAGAGTATTTGTGATGATTTGCTTAGTGGGTGTAAGTGTGTCAGTGTGAGCGTTGGCGAGTGGGAGGCAGTGTGTCTGGGCTCGCACCTCAGTGTGTGGAACTGGCTAGCAAGTGTCCGGGGTGTGCATGTAGGTGGGGGAATGTGTCAGCTTTGGGGAGAACTTACGTAGAGGATGGGCCAGACTGGCACGTGCAACTCAGCTGCATGGGCTGCTCAGCGTGAGCTACCTCTGTGCCCCTGAAGTGTGTGTGGTAGGAAGACTCGGTGTGGGTGGGTGCCCCTGAGAGTCTGAGCCCTTAGGGGCAAAGCTGGAAGTTAGGAGTGTTACCTGAACTCAAGCTTTGGAGAGTGGCCTGACTTACCCCCAGCTGAGGTGGTTTTTTTTTTTTTTTTTCTTCTTCTGGGTCTCAGGGGTTTTGGTTTCTTGGGACTGTAAGCAGGGCAGGAGTGCAGAACTGTTGCCCCACTTTGGAGTGAATGGGGCACTGAGTGGCTGCAGCTCGCTGGTCAGGGTGCAAAGACAGCTTGGCAGACCTCTGCTCTCGCTCCATGAGATGATACAGGACAAGGAGGCGAGGTGGTCACACAGTCCTGCTCACCTCCAAACATTCACACACTCACACACGTTCCTGTCTATACACACACACCGTCCTGCACACTTCCTCTTAGACACTTCTGCAAACACTCGCTCATGCACTTTCAGAGAGGTCCCTGGGCAATGGCATGGATGAAGCACTCACGAGTGTGTAAAACATGCAAACACACCACTCTCAGCCTCTCAGATCAGGTGCCTTGGGCAATAAATCAAGAAACAGGACTGGACGGGGGGAGTCCCTGAAGACAGGAGCCTTGGAGGGGGCTGGCGGGGTGGCTGGCGGTTCAGCATCCTTGGATGTCCTGTTGGATGTGGAACAAGTTACCCATGGAGTCTTGGAACTCAAGGTCTGCACTTTAGAAACATCTTTTGCCCTGCTGGAAAGATCTGTCTTGCAAGGCGAATCATACCAGGCTAGGAAGTGGAGCTCAGCACTTGCAGACCCTGGCTTATTATGGTCTGGATTCCCCCTGCAGCAGAGGAGTCCTGAGCCTTCTGTGACTTGGGCAGTTGTTAGCCCCGGGGCAGTGAGTTGAGGCAGCTTGATACCTTCTGCGAGTTGGCTTGAATCATCCCGATGTTGAGTTTTCTATCAGCAGCCTAGACTGGAAGGTCAGTGTTGATCTTGTTCCTCTCCTTTCTCCTGGTGGTTGTGTCTTTTGTCAGATTTTTTAAATTTAATTTTTAAAAAATATTTATTGGATAAGGATAGCCAGAAATCAAGAGGGAGAGAGACAGAGAGAGACACCTGCAGCCCTGCTTCACCACTTGCAAAGCTTTCCCCTTGCAGGTGGGGACCGGGAGCTCAAACCCAGGTCCTTGCGCACTGTAACACATGCGCTCAGCCAGGTGCGCCACCACCCGGCCCCCATCTTGGCCAAAATCTTAGGGGCCGGGTGGTGGCGCACCTGGTTGAACACACGTTAAAGAATCCTGATTTCCCTCCCCGGCCCCTGGGATTATTTGGAACACACTAACCAGGGCTTGAAAAAGTCAGTGCCTCAAAAGAGCAGCTGCTGGTTGGTGGCATTGCTCTTGCTGTTATCATTATCCCGCTTGATTCTAGTCCTCTCCCATCCTGCTCCGTCTCTGGACACCTTCAGTGGTGCCTAGAGTAAATGTACAGTTTCAGTTGAGAAGTTAAGAAGACGGAGCGGACTTTATTCTTAGTGCTTATGGTTTGGTTCAAGGAGTACCTCAGCTGTGACCTCACCCACGTATGAAAGAGAAAACAAGTGTGGAGCAGAGCCGTGCAGCAGAAGCGTGCTGGGCCCATAAAGGAGAAGAGTCTCGGTTACTTCCCGAGGATGGTGTGGGGATCCTCCTTCCGCCAGACCCTTGCTCGTGGTTAAGTAACCCAGCATCCCTCTGGAATATTCTGGTCCAGGGATTGAAACTTATGACCTTATACATGCTCTCAGTCTGGAGAGCTCTCAGAAAGCTAGATGACCCTGCAATTCCTCTCCTGGGGATAGATCCTAAGGAACCCAACCCATCCATCCAAAAAGAGCTGTGTACACCTATGTTCATAGCAGCACAATGTGTAATAGCCAAAACCTGGAAGCAGCCCAGGTGTCTAACAACAGCTGAGTGGCCGAGCAAATTGTGGTCTGTATACACAATGGGATAACACTCAGCTATTAAAAATGGTGAATTCACCTTCTTTGCCTCATCTTGGATGGAGTTTGAAGGAGTCATGTAAAGTGAGATCAGCCAGAAAGAAAAAGATGAATATGGGATGATCCCACTTGTAGACAAAAGTTGAAAAATAAGAACAGAAGGGAAAACACAAAGCAGAACATGGACTGGAGTTGGTGTGTTGTCCCATTTGTTTTTAATTGTTAAGCAAATTGAAGTTTAAAGCACTCAAGGAATTTCTACAGGTCTGTGTGACTCCCAGTCTCGTAACCTACATAGTCTATTTCTTATTCTGACAGCTAGGAAGCAGTCCATCCTATTTTTCCATTCTGGTTAATAGCTGGAAGCCTAGTTTTGACTTTTTATGTCATTTACACAATTTGACAGTATACACATCTTCAACTGTAAACTTTCATAGCCTTTGCAGAAAGAGCTCAGAATAAATAAATAAATGACAGCCAACAAATACTCCATTGGTCTCTGAGGCTGGGAACCATGTTACTTACATAGCTTTGTGTGTGGGAGTAGGGGGAGGGGGGCGTTTTCAATTTCAAATAGTTCATTTAGTTTTCAAGCCATTTATCTCAATTCTGGCTTCTGGATCTCTGGATTCTGGTTTGTGATGATGTCTTGGGCCTTTTCTTTGTAGTGGCTCTGGGAGATAATGCCCATCTCTGTGTTGGTTGGGACAATGGAGATGGTTGGGAGTGAATGGAGCCATTGATAAAAGTCCCCTGCCCTGAGTGCTTCAGCTGCCAGCTTCTCTTGGTTTCTGAAGGACAAGTGTCTGGGTGCCTGAAGGAGTTTGACCCCTGCCCTGTGCCTGACCCTGGCCTGATGGCCACTCCTTCTTCATGTGACCCTGTCAGGGACCAGGCCTCTGGTGGGAGGTCTGTGTCTCTTAGACCTGACCTCCATCTCCCCCACTGACTTGGACCACATCATCTCTGACCAGAGATGGCCCTTCTGGAACCGGAACTCACATGTGGAGATTGAGAGTTCTAGATTGTGAAGACACACACAGTGAGGTGTTCCTGTCCCCCCCACCCCGACCTGCGAGGTCATATGTCAGTGTTGGCTCCTTCTTCCTTCTCCGTGAAGTATCTTATGCTAAAGCTGTTGGGGAGTTGTTAGGTATCTCTAACCTGTAGGAGGCATTGGAATTCAGTGCAGGGATCTAACCACAATACAAAGTTGATATAATTTCTAGCTAGAGGATTGTTATATGCTGCCCAAAGCTATTAATGTTTGGAAAGAAGGACCCTACTGGTGGGTTTTTAATATATATATATATATTTATTTATTTATTGTTAATGACAGAGGTACACAGAGAAAGATGAGAGAGACAGAGATAACAAAGCAGTGCTCAACTCTGGTTGATGGTGGCATTAGGGATTAAACCTCGGCCCTCAGAGCCTCCAGCATGAAAGTCTTTTGCAGAACCTTTATTCTATTTCCCCTGTCCTCCACTGGTGGACTGGCAGGCTTTGTGTTGGGGCCTAGCTTCTGAGTAAGCGCGAAGTCACCTACACATTGGTGGCTATTGCTCCTGACCAGGACTGTTCCTCTCGGTAACACTTTGTTATAAAATGGGCAGTAGGAGCCACCCACTGGAGGCTCTGGGATACTCCTGGCTTTGGGGATATGCTTGGGGTGAGGAGGAGTTTGTTCCTCCTCAGATAAATGTCCTCTCAGGAAAGTAACACTAAGATTCACTGGTATCTCTGCTGAGGGTTCTGGCTGTCCTGTGACTTTTCCATGCAACTAAGTGAAAATAGTTTTAAAATCCAGCAAGAAGGGGGTTGGGCGGTAGCACAGCGGGTTAAGCGCATGGAGTGCAAAGCTCAAGGACCAGCGTAAGGATCCTGGTTTGAGCCCCGGGCTCCCCACTTTCAGGGGCGTCGCTTCACAGGTGGTGAAGCGGGTCTGCAGGTGTCTTTCTCTCCCCCTTTCTGTCTCCTCCTCCTCTCTCCATTTCTCTCTGTCCTATCCAACAATGAACGGCATCAATAATAACAATAATAACCACAACAAGGGCAATAAAAGGGGGAAAAAGGCCTTCAGGAGCAGTGGATTCATGGTGCAGGCACTGAGCCTCAGCAATAATAACCCTGGAGGCAAAAAAAAAAAAAATCTAGTAAGAGGGGGCCGGACAGTGGCATATCTGGTTAAGCACTCACATTACAGTGCCTGAAGACCCAGGTTCAAGCCCATCCCTCCTCCACAGGGCAAAGCTTCTTGAGTGGTGAAGTAAGGCTTCAGGTGTCTTTCTCTCTCTCTGTCTCCTCCCCCGGCTCAATTTCTCTCTGTATCTATGCAATTAAAAAAAAAATCCAGCAAGAGAACATGAAAAGTCAGATCAGTGGGAAAGATTATCTGACGAGGCAACTGAGATTTACAGAATTTAACTAAATCACCAAAGTTACAGAGCCCATGACTGAGGGGATTGGGATCTCCTTCTCTCTTCATTTTGGCTCTCTCTATCCAATAAGTAAATAAAAACTAATAAAAAAATTTTTTAAAAAGATGAAGGGGCAGTCAGGGAGGAGGCTTGATAGTAGAACACAGGGCTGTCAGAGCACTCACTCACTCTCTCATGAAATGTATCTTATAGAAAACATTATTATTATTATTATTATTATTATTATTATTATTATCTCCAGGGTTATCGCTGGGGCTCGTTGCCTGCACTACGAATCCATTGCTTCTGGTGGCCATCCTTTTCCCACTGTAGTTGTAGTTATTATTATTGTTTTTCTTGATGTTGTCGTTATTAGAGAGGACAGAGAGAAATGGAGAGAGGAGGGGAAGACGGAGAGGGGGAGATAAAGACAGACACCTGCAGACCTGCTTCATCGTTTGTGAAGCGACCCACCTGCAGGTTGGGAGCCGGGGGCTTGAACTAGGATCCTTGTGGGTCCTTGCGCTTGCACTATGTGTGTTTAACCTGGTGTGCTACCACCCAGCTCCTTATTTATTATTTTTTAATTTGACAGGACAGAGAGAAATTGAGAGAGAGGGAGAGAGAGAGAGAGAGTGCACGTGAGAGAGAGAGAGATAGAGAGAGAGAGGGAGGGAGGGAGAGAGAGAGACCTGTAGCCCTGCTTCACTACTTAGGAAACTTCCCTCCTGCAGGTGGGGATCAGGGACTTGGTCCTTTTTTTTTTTTCCCCCATGGGTTCTTGTGCATAGTAACATGTGTGTTCAACCAGATGTGTCACCAGCCGGGCCCGTAAAAGAAATCTTAAAAAAAGAATAATAATAAAGATAGGGCACTGAAGCACCAAGCTAAAATGAAATAATTTGCTAAACATCAGGGCCAGCGACTAAACAACAAACATCCCACTTCTGTCAGTCACCAGCCTTAGCCAGGAATGCCCCAAGTGTCAAAAGCCACCCTTGCAGCTTAACTGACTTCTCTGGCCTCAGGACCTAAAGGTCCTCAGCCCCATTGGCCTTTCCAGCTTCAGATGGAGACAGCTACTCTGTGTGGGGATGGACTCTGAGGTTGGGCAGAGAACTCCTTTCTCCTTCCCTCCTTCCATCGAGTTGGCAGAGCTGAGTGTCTATGGTTTCACTCCCCCCTCCCCCCCCCCCCCCGAGCTATCTTTGTGCTGGCAACCCCGACTCTGTAATCCAGCCTACACGCGGTCCCCTCCCCAGTTCCAAGACCCCTTAGTGCCAAGCTCTGGGGGAGCCCTGCCTCCTCGGAGGATGTCTCTGGGCCGACCAGACCCTGTTCTGCGTGAGGCAGCGTCTGTAGGCGTCAGCAGTTTGGCTGAGTGATTGTGTGCAGTGTTCATTTTCTGCTGGAGAAGTGGAGGTTTTGTTTTACAAACCAAATATCCTGGGTTTGGAAACACATGTGAAATGCAGCCTGTGGTCGGGGTGTGTGTGGGCTGTATTGTGGGTCTGTGTGTGGTGCTGGTTTAAAAAGTTATGACTGAGGGACAGAGCCATTGACTCAGACCCTCCTACTGTGTCTGTTGCGGAGCGGAGGAGGACTGTGTACCAGCACTGTGCTGAGAAAGACTATGGGCTTCACAGTCAGGGGCCAAACTGCAAGTCTCAGCTTTCTTGTCTGCAAAATGGGATTCCTTTATTTAAAATCTTACTTTATCTATGAAAAGGAAACGCTGACAAAACCACAGGATAAGAAGCGTACAACGCCACACAATTCCCACCACCAGAACTCCATATCCCACCCCCTCCCCTGATAGCTTTCCTATTCTTTATCCCTCTGGGAGCATGGACCCAGGGTCACTGTGGGATGCAGAAGGTTGAAGCTCTCTGGCTTCTGTAATTGCCTCCCCGCTGAACATGGGCATTGACAAGTCAATCCACACTCCCAGCCTGTCTCTCTCTTTCCCTAGTGGGGAAGGGCTCTGGGGAAGCGGAGCTCCAGGACACATTGGTGGGGTTGTCTGTCCAGAGAAGTCTGGTCGGCATCATGGTAGCATCTGGAACCTGGTGGCTGAAAAGAGAGCTAACATACAAGGCCAAACAAGTTGTTGACCAGTCATGAATAGTCAGCTGGAATAGTGCAGATGAAGAGTTGGGGGTCTCCACTTTGTAGATAGCTAGTCGGCTTATTTTAGTTATATTCCAAAGGGCCTGTGGCTAGACTAGTTTGTTTTTTTCTTTTTTCTTTCCCCTGAGCCTGACATCTGATAGGTTCAGAGGTTCCATTCTTCTGCTAGTGTTTGCCCTTCTTCCGTAGCCAGTCCACAGCGTCAGGTTGAGCCTGCTGTCAAGTTTCGAGACCTCCTTTGAATCTGGAGAGGCGGCCGTCGCGGACTCTGCGGGGCATTATTATAATGCAGTAGATGTGCCGTACAGGAAGACCCTTCTCTTCCAACCACCTTTTGGACAAACCCAAACAAGCACTGCGCTGATGGGCAGGAGTCTTATTCCAGCCCCCGTTCAGCTTCCTCCAGGCACCTTGTTATCACACCTCAATTTCTGTATTCATAAAATAAGGCGGGGGGAGTCAGGCAGTAGTGCCGCAGGTTAAGCGCAAGGATTGGCGGAAGGATCCCGGTTCGAACCCCCGGCTCCCTACCTGCTGGGGAGTCACTTTATAGGCGGTGAAGCAGGTCTGCAGGTGTCTGTCTTTCTCTCCCCCTCTCTGTCTTCCCCTCCTCTCTCCATTTCTTTCTGTCCTATCCAACAATGACAACATCAATAACAACAACAATAATAATTACAGCAACAATAAAAAGACAACAAGGGCATAAAAGGGAAAGTAAATAAATAAAATTAAAAAAAAATAAGGCAGGGACTCATTTTCCTTACTCTTCTGGCAGTCTCTCATTTTCTCCAGGGCTCAGTTATTATTATTATTTTTTTCTCCAGATAGAAAGAGACAGAGGGGAGGGGAAGACATCAGAGCATCAAAGTTTCCTCCAATGTGTTGAGGGCTGGGCTCTTACTTAGATTCTGTGAGTGACCTAGAACGATGAAATCACACACACACACACACACACACACACACACACGCACACACACACATGTCCCTGGCTCAACACAGAGAGAAAGATAGTCAGGAAGGAAAGAAGAAAGGAAGGAAGAAATAAGGAGGGGGAGGAAACCCAAGTGAGAGGGAGAGATTGGTGTTCTTAGAGGCTCTCTTAGAAGAGGAGTTGTTTGGAATGATGTCCAGTGTGGCATGAATGCATAGGACAGAGTGAGAGACTGGAAATTGTTTTAATACTCTAGGAAGTGATTACAAGAGTCTATAAGGAGACAGGCGCTAGAGACCGTAGAGCACGCAGAATACATGCCTCTGTCGTAAAGTTTACTTCAGTGTGGGGAAAACAGACGTTAAACAGGTTGTGATACAGTATAAAAATAATGCTGACAGCTGTGCAGAAGTATAAATATTGGCAAGGGAGTTCCAAGTGTGGGAAGGGATGTTTGTACATTTATACATTTATACGGAACAGGGGCTAGGAAGAAACAGAAGGCCAAGATGTGTGAGTTAATTTGGGATGTAAGCTAATAAAAAAGGAATGCCCTGAGGCATGTTTGAGGAAGAGCATATAGACCAGTATGATTAGGGGGGGCCGGGTGGTGGCGCACCTCGTTAAGTGCACACATTACAGTGCACAAGCACCCAGGTTCAAGCCCCTGGTCCCCACCGGCAGTGGGGAAAGCTTCACCAGTGGTGAAGCAGGGCTGCAGGTGTCTCTCTGTCTCTTTCCTTCTCTACTCCCTTCCCCTCTTAATTTCTCCATTCAGTCGTCACCATCATCAGTACAGTAAGTACACCGCAGTGGGATGAGAGTTGAAGTGCAGGTCAGTGCAATCTGGGGGCCCTTCAGTGAAAACTCTTGAGTGGGTGGACACCGGGAAGGTTTGAGCAGAAAAGTGACCAGCTCTGGAGGTTGCAGAGGAAGAGTGGGTTCTGGGAGGTAGGGCGGCAGGCGGGCAGACTGCCTGTAGTAATAGTGCAGGAAGGAAGACATGGTGTCTGGAACCAGGGTCTGCTTACTGTTTATTTACCAGTCGGTTCCACTGTTTCCCTTTCTTCTCTTTTCCTTTTATTTCTTTCTTTTTCTTTTCTTTTCTTTCTTTTGCCTTCAGGGTTGTCGCTGGGGCCCGGTGCCTGCACTATAAATCCACTGCTCCTGGAGGCTATTTTTTTTTCCCTTTTGTTACCCTTGTTCATTGTTGTTGTTATTGCTGTCGTCGTTGTTGGATAGGACAGAGAGAAATGGAGAGAGGAGGGGAAGACAGAGAGGGGGAGAGAAAGACAGACACCTGCAGACCTGCCTCACTGCTTGTAAAGCCGCCCCCCTGCAGGTGGGGAGCCGGGGGCGGGATCTTTATAACAGTCCGTGCACTTAAGCCAGTGTGCTACCTCCCGGCCCCCCTGTTTCACTTTCAGATCTAGGTAACACTGTTAGCCCTTCTCTGTTCCTAGAAGAACGACTGGAAGACATGCTAAAAAGAAGGGAGTTGTTTTTGCGTACTCACTACACTATCTAGTTGGGTCCTAATGTGGAGGAGATGAGCTCTTGACCCAAATCAAGGTTGAAGTTTGACTGAACTCAGAGGGGCTAGATGTGGGATCTAAAGAGATGTCTGGGGGCTGGGCAGTGGCCGCCCAGTTAAGCACACATAGTACTAAGCACACTGTGCAAGGACCTGGGTTCAAGCCCCTGCTCCCCACCTGCAGGGGGCTCACTTCATAAGTGGCGAAGCAGTTCTGCCAGTCTCTCTCTCTTCTCTCCCTCTCTCTCTCTCTCTCTCTCTCTCTCTCTCTCTCTCTCTCTCCTCCAGGGTTATTGCTGGGGCTGTGTCTGTGCCATGAATCCACTTCTCCTATGACCATTTTTTTCTTTTCTTCCTCTTCCTCTTCTTTTTTTTTTTTTTTGGATAGGATAGAGAGAGATTGAGAGAGGAGGGGAAGATAGGGAGAGAGAGAGAGAAAGACACCTGCAGACCTCTTCACTGCTTGTAAAGTGATCCCCCTGCAGGTGGGGAGCTGGAAGCTCAAACTAGGATTCTTGTGTGGGTCCTCGGACTTCTTCTCTCTCGCTCTCTCTCTGTTTCTCAATCTCCCTGTCCTCTCTCAATTTCTCTCTGTCCTAGCCAATAAAATGGGAAAAAAATGGCCACCAGGAACAAGGATTCCTAGTGCTGGCACCAAGCCCTAATGATAACTCTGGAGGCAAATAAATAAGTAAAAATAAAATAAAAATAAAATAAAAGATCTGTTTGTGAATGAGTTGGGTCCTGACTCCCAACCCCTGATACATTCACATGGTTCAGTCTGGGGCACCTTCTGCCCCTACTGTATTCAAACGTCTTGACAAAGGCTCATGAGGGGTCATGGATGTAAGTGAGTAATTACAGGGGGCTGCTGCCACGAAGGTACCTGCTGAGAGGCAGAGGAGACAGCTGTGGCGACCATCTACCTAAGGCCGTTGCACAGGAGAATGCCTCTCTCCGGCTGTAGAGATCAGCCCTATCAGGACATTGCTGTCTTTATGTTCTCCAAGGCAATACGTAGACCAGTGCAGACCTGGGATATAACTTTCTTTCTTTCTTTTAAAAGATTTTATTTATTTATTAATGAGAAAGATAGGAGAGAGAGAAAGAACCAGACATCACTCTGGTACATGTGCTGCCGGGGATTGAACTCGGGACCTCATGCTTGAGAGTCTAGTGCCTTAGCCACCTGTGCCACCTCCTGGACCACTATATATTTCTTTTTAAAAATTTCTTTATTGGGGGATTAATGGTTTATTGTTGACAGCAAAATACAATAGTTTGTACATGCCTAACATTTCCCAGTTTTATACATAACAGTTCAACCCCCACTCTGCCATCATGTTCCAGGACCCTAATGAAGTCATCCTTTTTAACAGCTGAGTAGTATTCCATTGTGTATATAGACCACAACTTGCTCAGCCACTCGTCTGTTGTTGGACACCTGGGTTGCTTCCACATTTTGGCTATTACAAATTGTGCTGCTGTGAACATAGGTGTACACAGATCTTTTTGGATGAGTGTGTTGGGTTCCTTAAGATCTATCCCCAGGAGAGGAATTGCAGGGTCATAGGGTAGGTCCATTTCTAGCCTTCTGAGAGTTCTCCAGCACCCAAGTTCTGTCCCCACTCCATCCTACCCCAAGGAAGACTCTTGTACACACAGTTCCTGTCCTCTCCTTAAATAAAACCGGTGAGTGGTCCTTTAGTGTGCCCCTGCCCCTGCCCCTGATTTTGTATCCTAGCAGGGAATGCTAAACTGAGGTAGCTTCCTGTGACGCCAGACGGGGTTTGGTCTATTGGTTCTGCCAACCCAGGTCCCAGGACCTGCATCAGTGAATGCAGGCTGAATGAGAGGCTCTTAAGTTCGTGGTCAGCATGTTCTGTCTGTTCTGTGCTTTGGAGCTGGCAGAAGGATTTCCACGTGGAGGGGACTGAGCTGTACTCAGAAGCAAACCATCTGTAAACACAGGAAACTAGGTGTCCCACTCCCAGCATCCCTCAGGGGGGTCATTGAAATATTCAAGGCAGCACCAGGACACAGCCAGGTTTGGGAGAGAATGAAAGTGAGAAGGAAGAACAAATATGAGTTCTAGTTGAGGTTCAGCAGCAATTTCCTCCTAGGCCACTAGCCCTTTTGAGCACTTATTTCTCTCGTCATGAACTACAGGGTTAGAAAAGACAAGTTTCCGGGGCGGGAGGGTAGGTAGCATAATGGTTATGCAGACTCTCATGCCTGAGGATCCAAAGACTCAGCTCAGTCCCTTGCACCAGCCCAAAGCTTTGTTAAAAAAGAAAGAAAGAAAGAAAGAAAGAAAGGGAAAGAAAAAGAAAGAAAAAGAAAGAAAAAGAAAGAAAAAGAAAAGACAGTCTGAGGGCTTGTCCCCTTACAACATTCCGGATTTCTCATTCATGTTGTGCTTTCTGTTTTGACCCTAACTTCCACTTCTCTATCCTGCCTAGATCGCACTTAATTTTTTTATTTTTATTTTTTACTTTGCCTTAAACCCCACTGTTATAGATTCATTTCTTTGGATATTGTAATATTTAGACATTGTAAGAGACCCTGATTTCCACAGGCCATGGTACCTAAAAAAAAAAAAAAATCATTATTTTTATGATGTCATGCAGAAGCAAAAAGCACTGTGATTATATCTACATCTTGGCAACAATTGTGCCAGGTAATGATAGATTATTATCTCCAGTCTGTATTTTTTGAGAAAAGAGGTCCAGGGAGGTTAAGTCACTAGACAAAACTCACAAAATTATAGCGGCAGAGCTGTGATAAGGCTCCAGGTCTTTTGCATTTTTTTTTTCCTACCAACCTTTGATTTTGGGAAGGAAAGTTTATTATTATTTTTAAGATTTATTTATTTTGAGAGAAATTTATTTATTTTGAGAGAAACAAAGAGAAAAAAGGAGAGAAGGAGAGAAAGAGAGCCAAGAAATCAGCTCTGGGCAGGGTGGTCGTGCACTTGATTGAGCGCATATGTTACAGGGCTCAAGGACCTGGGTTTGAGTACAGGGTCCTCACCTGCAGGGGGAAAGCTTTGCGAGTGGTGAAGCAGGGCTGCAGGTGTCTCTCTGTCTCTCCTTTCCTCTCGATTTCTGACTGTCTCTATCCAATAAATAAAGATAATAAAAAATAAAAAAAAAAAGATTAGCTCTAGCTTAAAGCGGTGTCAGGGGATTGAACCTGGGACCTCTGGGATTTCAGGCATGCCGATTGGTGCTCTAACAAGCTGCGCTATCTCTCTGGCCCTGGGAAGAAGAGTTCTAAGGACTGCACGGGAAGGGGGAGGGAGACTGTGCTGTGCTTCAGTTCAAAAACTTATCAGGACTAGAGTGTACCAGGTGTCTGTGCTGTGTAAGATCCAACTGTTCCCAGTCTGGTAACAGCCACTCTGAACAAGGGCACGGTGATAAGGGATGATAAGGGTCATGCTGGACAGTCCTAGTTTGGGATAGAGGGAAAGAGAAAAGGGAGAAAAGAACTTGGATTCTAGGCCAGGTCCAGCTACAGGTGTAAGGCGATATCTATCCATGACTTTGATATTCCTTTCTCTTATCATAAGTGATGTGGAGGCCCATTTTAATTTAATTTTTTCTTTTTTTTAGATAGAGACAGAGAATAGAGAGGATGGAGGGATAGATAGATAGATAGATGATAGACAAGATAGATAGATAGATAGATAGATAGATAGATAGATAGATAGATAGATAAATAGATACCACTGCACCAAAGCTTCCATCAGTGGGGGCCAGACCCAGATAGAGACTATTTTAATGTCTTCTGTAGAAAAATTAAGTCTATTCAGGTTCTTGGACCGTTTTTAAATTAGATTTTCTTTGCTATTGAGTTGTATGACTCCGTTATATATTGTAGATCTTGAGCTCTTATCAGATAAGTGATTTGAAAGTGTTTTTCCCATTCTGTAGGTCGCTTTTTCATTTTGCTGATGATTTCCTTCCCTTTTTGTGTGTGTACAAAAGATGCTAAGTTTCTTGCATTCCCATGTGCTTTTTATTTATTATTATTTTTTAACTTTTGTTGCTTGTGTTTTTGGTGTCATGTCGAAAATTTATTACCCAAAACCAATGTCTATACATGCTTTAATATGTTTTATTCTTGTAATTTTATGATCTGACATATGCATTTTTAACCATTTTGAATTAATTTTTGTGAGTGGGATGAGATAAGGGTTTTCTAATTCTTTACATGTGAAAATCTAGTTTTCCCAATGCCACATATTAGAGAACTACCCCCTTCCTTCCTTCTGTCCTTCCCTTTTTCTTTCCTTCCTGCCTTTTTTTTTTTTCTTCTTCTTTTCTTTTTACCAGATAACTAATCAGCTCTGGCTTACGGTAGTATGGAGGACTGAACCTGGAACTTTGCAGCCTTAGGCAGGAAACTCTCTTTGCATAACTATTAGGCTATCCTAATAGTTATGCAAAGTGTTTTTTATTTTATTTTATTTTATTTTATTTGCTTATTTATTTATTTATTTTTGCCTCCAGGGTTATTGCTGGGGCTAGGTGTCTGCACTATGAATCCACTGCTCCTGGAGGCTATTTTTCCCATTTTGTTTCCCTTGTTGTTGTGCTTGTTGTAGTTGTTATTGTTGTCATAGCTGTTGTTGCTGTTGTTGTTGGATAGGACAGAGAGAAATGGAGAGAGGAAGGGAAGACAGAGAGGAGGAGAGAAAAATAGACACCTGCAGACCTGCTTCACCGCTTCCGAAGCGACTCCCCTACAGGTGGAGGTCCTTTCTCTCCTCCCTTCTTTCCCTCTTTCTTTCTTTGGAAAACTTTGAAGGGTTTAAGACTTTGGTGGAGGAAGTAATGGAAATTGCTAAAGAACTAGAACTGGAAATGAACCCAGAGATGTGACGGACACTGAAATCTCAGATAATGTTCTCACAGATACGGAGTTGCTTCTTGGAGATGAGCAAAGAAAGTAATTTCTTGAGATAGAATCTGTTCCTGGTGAAAATGCTGTGAACATTGTTGAAATGACAACAAAGGATTTAAGTTATTATATAAATCCAGCTGAACAGAAACTGCAGGGTGAAGAGGATAGACTCCAATTTTGAAAGAAGTGCTAGTGTAGGTAAAATGCTATCCAATGCCATTGAATGCTATGAAAAAAAAAAAACAACTTTTGTGAAAGGAAGAGTCAGTGTAGGGGGCAAACTTCATTGCTGCTTTCAGAAACCCTCCCAGAATCGTCCCAGCCATCTCCATTCTTTGAACACCTTCAGGCTTATTACTTTGTGGTCCTACTCTCAACTAGCAAAAAGATTATAACTCTCTGAGAGCAAGGGTGATGGTTGACATACTTCGGCAAGACCACATCCCAATTTTGTAATATATATTGCATTTATTTATTTATTTATTTTCCCTTTTGTTGCCTTTGTTGTTGTTGTAGTTATTATTTCTGTTGTTGATGATGTCATTGTTGTTGGATAGGACAGAGAAAAATGGAGAGAGGCGGGGAAGACAGAGAGGGGGAGAGAAAGACAGACACCTGCAGACCTGCTTCACCGCCTGTGAAGCGACTCCCCTTCAGGTGGGGAGCCGGGGGCTCGAACCAAGATCCTTACGCCCATCCTTGCACTTCGTGCCACCTGCGCTTAACTTACTGTGCTACTGCCCAACTCCCTATTTATTTATTTTTTATCATTTTATTGGGGTCTTATTGATACATTATTGACATATGGGGACAATTTCTCATTACCCTGTGCCAGATACCTGCATACGCAAGACTATTGCAGACTTTAACACAATTTATAATACAGTACATTGTAAGTCTAACTTTTTATTTTCTCTTTTAACTTTTTAAAAAATATTTTATTTATTTATTAATGAGAAAGACAGGAGGAGAGAGAAAGAACCAGACATCACTCTGGCACATTTGCTGCCGGGGATCAAACTCAGGACCTCATGCTTGAGAATCCAAAGCCCTATCACTGTGCCACCTCCCTGACCACTCTTTTTATCTTTCTTTTTCTTTTGGCCATCAGCATTATCACTGGGGCTAGGTGCCTACAGGACTCTACAACTATTTCCTGATGACTGTTCCCTCCCTTTTGATATTAATAGAGAGATAGATAGAGATAGAGATAGAGAAAGAGAGAGATAGAGTGAGAGAGAGAGACACATCTATAGCACTGCCTCACCACTCATGAAACTTCTCCCCTAGAGAGGGGAGCCGAGGTCTTCACACATGATGACATGTGCGGTCAGTGAGATATGATAGCACTTGGTCCCAACCTAACTTGTACAGGCTCTGGGGAAAAAGAAACAAAAAAGTCATGTGACTCACTTTACTGCATTGGTATAGAACCAGATCCACAGTATCTCTAAGGCAGGGCTGTATTCATTTCAAGTCCGTTTTCTATTCCTTTACCCAAATTCAAGTGACTTATCTGCAGATATTACGGGAAGTTCTACATTGCCAATGAGGGTAACTTGCTCATTCGTTCATGTTGGGCTGTTATAAGCATTGGGGAAGGGTACCACTTCCATCCGGATGGCCTGAGTCACTGAGATGTAACTTGCTGAGTGTACTGCTGGCCTGTGCTCACTCAACCCAGCTGTGCCGAGAATGTGTGGGTGGGAGAGCACATCAGTACCTCAGCTCTGCCTCCACTCACCCCCTGTGCTGTCTAACAATAAGCAGATACACAAGCAGGTGTGGCAGCCTGTGGAAGGTCATGTCCACCGCAGACACGAGAATCCTGTGTTGCTTTATTGCTGTCCGTTCTTACACGCGTCCTCTCTTGGTAGCTAGCCGACGTCATTGCCGTACAATAATGAACAGAAGTTGGTGGAAGTTGGCTGCTCTTCATTTGTGTCTGATCTCACAGGAAGTGCTTTCAACATGTCATCATTAAGCGTGTTATTTCTGGTATACATTTTCTTGAATGATGGCTTTTAATCAATTAGAAAAAAGGTCTCTAATATTCGAGTTTGCTAAAAGGTTTTTCATTATGAGTGAACTTTTAAAAATTTTATAAAATTGTTTTTCTTCATCAATTGATAGGATTATAAAGTTTTTCCTTCTTTAGTTTATTAATGAAAGGGGTTTTTGCTAATTTATGTTGTCATGTGTCTAGCTTGGCCATAATGGACGGCCCCCCGGCCCATCCTGTTTGTTGGTAGTTTGGCCAGTATGTATTTATCTATGTCCATGCATGTGGTGAATATATATTTTTCTTTCTTGTGTTCCTGCATAGGCTCAGTGTCAAAATCATGTCACTCTCACAAAATGAATTCAACTTGATTGTTTTTTTTTCTTTCTTTGTTTTTAAGAAGAAGTTGTGTAGGTTAATCAGACATTCAAATGATAAAATTCATATCTAAACTTGGTGCTTGGTGTTTTCCTTATGGGCAACATTTCAACTATTGATTAGTTAATTATATATCTTTTGGTGATCTATTTCTTCTTAAGTCATTGTATTCCTATTATTTGTTTATGATTGTGCATAATCTTGTCCACATATTATTCATGCTATTCTTTAAAACATTTTTTTTTTACTATCTATTGACTGGATAGAGATAGCCAGAAATCAAGAGGGAAGGAAGTGATAGGGAGGGAGACAGAGAGACACCTGCAGCCCTGCTTCACCACTCGCAAAGCTTTCCCCCTGTAGGTTCTTCTTCTTCTAGCGTTTGCCCTTCTTCCGTAGCCAGTCAACAGCGTCAGGTTGAGCCTGATGTCAAGTTTCGAGACCTCCTTTGAATCTGGAGAGGTGGCAGTCGTTGACTATGTGGGTCATAGTCTGTCTGGAGCCGCAGGGACAGTTCGGGTCGTCTCTGGCTCCCCAGCGATGGAACATAGCGGCTCACCGGTCATGGCCTGTTCTATAGCGATTGAGGAGGGCCCGATCATAACGTGCTAGGTCAAAGCCGGGTTGACGCTTGCAGGGGTCTGTGATGAGGTGTTTGTTCTTGACCTCAGCTGACTGCCAACTCTGTTTCCAAGAGTCTGGAACAGAGAAGTTCAGTGTAGGTGTAGGGGACCAGATTGGGTGACGAGACGCCAAGCGTTGGACAGGGTGGGCGAAGATATCCGCATATATTGGCAGGTCCGGTCGAGCGTAGATGTGGGAAATGAACTTAGATGATGCCGCATCCCGACGAATATCTGGCGGGGCGATGTTGCTAAGGACTGGCAGCCATGGAACCGGGGTGGAATGGATGGTTCCAGAAATGATCCTCATGGAGGAATATAATTTGGAATCGACCAAGTGGACATGGGGGCTACGGAACCATACTGGGGCACAGTATTCTGCAGTGGAATAGCATAATGCCAGAGATGATGATCGTAGTGTGGAAGCGCTCGCGCCCCATGAGGAGCTGGCCAGTCTTGCAATGATGTGATTCCTCGCGCCCACCTTTGCTGCAGTTTTTATGAGATGTTCGTGAAATGACAGAGTGCGATCGAGAGTAACACCAAGATAGACTGGCTGGGCTTCATGCCGGATTCTTGTACCGCCAAGCTGCACATTAAGCTCACGCGAGGCCGAGGCATGGTGTAGATGGAAAACAGATGATATCGTTTTTGCAGTGCTAGGGATTAGTCGCCATTTTTTACAGTAATCAGATATCAGAGACATGTCTTTCGTGAGTGTTTCCTCGAGGATGTCGAACTTGGATGCCTGAGTTGCACAGCAGATGTCATCGGTGTAGATGAACTTCCTTGAAGAAGTTTCTGGGAGGTCATTGATTAAATATTAAATAGCGTAGGAGCCAGAACAGAGCCCTGGGGGAGGCCACTTGAGACAAGTCTCCATCTGTAGGTGGGAACCGGGAGCTTGAACCTGGGTCCTTGCACGCTGTGACATGTGCGCTCAACCCTGGTGTTCTTTTCTCTTTGCTACATATGTAGTAGTAAGTTCCCCTATATTGTTAATATTTCCTTTTCTCTCATCTTTATTTATGTTTTCAAAAGTCTCACATCACTTATAGTTAGAGAAATAGAAATTACGAAGACCACAGTGAGATACCACATCATGCTTTTGAGAATGGCTATCATCAGCAAATCTAGAGATGAAAAGAGTTGGCAAAAATATGAAGAACATGCTAACTCTATCACCCTCTGTGGTCATTGCCTCTTTTTTGCTTTCTGTCTTGATAAAAGAAAGACAAGAGATTGGGGTGGGGGTAGAGAGAGAAAGAGAGTGGTCTGGGAGGTCGTGCAGTGGATATGGCACTGGACTCTCAAGCATGAGGTCCTGAGCTCAATCCTCAGTACCACATGCAGCAGAGTGATGTCTGGTTCTTCCTCTTTCTCCTCCTATATTTCTCATAAATAAATAAGCTCTTGGGAGTCAAGCTGTAGCGCAGCGGGTTAAGCACATGTGGCGCGAAGCCCAAGGACCGGCATAAGGATCCCGGTTTTAGCCCCTGACTCCTGCAGGGGGTCACTTCACAGGCGGTGAAGCAGGTCTGCAGGTGTCTGTCTTTCTCTCCCCCTCTCTGTCTTCCTCTCCTCTCTCCTTTTCTCTCTGTCCTATCCAGCAACGACGACATCAATAACAATAATAAAACAACAAGGGCAACAAAAAGGAATAAATAAGTAAATAAGTAAATAAATAAATAAATAAATAAAAGAATCTCAGAGTAAAAGTTTCTGATTTCCATGACCTCATCTGCTATTTTCTAAATGTTATTTACAGAACTCTTTGGAGGATCTGATGAAGCAGCACTATCATCTGCTCATGACTTTAGGAGATCAAATAAAACCATACTTGTGAAATCACAAATGACTGTACATTTCTCTCTCTCAAGGAACCCCCCCACCTGGGTTCTCATCATGACTCACAAGGAGAGAAATATCAATACCAATGTGACCTCAGAGTGTGATTTATGAAGCCAGATGTGTCCAAATCTCCACCATATTGGAGCCATTCAATTTTCTCTAATGGCCTTTATCGGACAGTTATGTCTACTCGTGGCAGTCACGACCAGTAAGCCATTAGCTTAAAGTATACTGACGGTTAATTTTAGCACCCTGGGACTAGGGCCCAGTGGGAGAGGTGTCTCACTTTTGTGAATCAAAATTAGGGAGCCTCCAGGCAGTTGGCTAAGGTGCACAATATCTGAAAAAGTTAGAAAGCAAGGAAGAACGATTGCAGAGTTAAGGAGTGAAGACTACTTGATTCGATGGACGTAGCTCAGAAGGTCATGGAAGGATTTCTTTCTGACTGCCTTGTTACTGCTGGGTACTGTCCTCAACGGAAGAGTGATGGAATTAGTCTTATATCAAGTACCCCTTAGTGCTAGGTACTTCACATGTATGACCTCTCCAGTCTGCACAGCAATGCTGCAAGGAAGAAGCCATTGTCTCCACTAACTCTTTACCTAGCATTGACTTCATTTTCTTCTTCAGGGCTATCTCTGGGGCTCAGTGCCAGCATTATGAATCTACTACTCCATTTTTTTTCATTTTATTGGCTAGGACAGAGAGAAATTGAGAGAGAAGGAGAGACAGAGAGGGGGAGAGACACAGACATCTGCAGACCTGCTTCATTGCTTGTGAAGCTTCCCCCCCTGCGGATGGGGAGCTGGGGGCTCAAACTCGGATCCTTATGCAGGACTTGCATTTAGTACTATGTGTACTTCACCCAGTGTGCCACTGCCTGGCCCCATCTCCATTTTTTTTTTTAAATCCATGATTTAATAATGATCAACAAGACTTTGAGACAGGAAGGGTACTATTCCACACAGTTCCCACCACCAGAGTTCCATATCCCATCGCCTCCATTAGAAACTTCCCTATTCTTTATCCCTCTGGGAGTATGGACCAGAGATCTTTATGGGGAGCAGAAGGTGGGAGGTCTGGCTTCTGCAATTGCTTCTCCGCTGGACATGGGTGTTGGCAGCTAGATCCATCTTCCCAGCCTGTCTCTCTCTTTCCCTAGTGGGACAGGGCTCTTGAAGGGTGTGTTCCAGGACATATTGGTGGGACCGTCTGCCCAGGGAAGTCAGGTTGGCGTCATTGTAGCATCTGCAACTTGGTGACTGAAAAAGCATTAAGATGCAAAGCTGAACAAATTTTTGAGTAATCAGGAGCCAAAAGGTAAGAATAGAGCAGATAAGGTTTGGGAGCTTCATATTGGAAGAAGCTAGGAAGTTCTCATTCTGTCTCCAGGTTTTAGAGATAAGGAATTCTAGTGTCCAGAGTCACACAGGTAATAACTAACAGAGTTTGGATTTGAACCCAGCATGGTGACTTGGAACCTACATTCTCAACCAACAGATCTCTCTCTGATGGTGATGACTGAAGCAAGCACGTGAGAAACAATATTATCCAAGACCTTGGAGGTCTGGGGATGAGTTTTTCACATTTGATCTTAGAACTTCCAGCTCAGGACCTACTACCAGATGCTATACTGACTGTTTTATTTGTGCAGTAAAGGCTGGGAGCTGTGCAGAGCTCAGGAGTCGGGCATAGCGCAGCGGGCTAAGTGCAGGTGGCGCAAAGTGCAAAGACTGGCATAAGGATCCTGGTTCGAGCCCCTGGCTCCCCAGGGGAGTCGCTTCACAGGCAGTGAAGCAGGTCTGCAGGTGTCTGTCCTTCTCTCCCCCTCTCTGTCTTCCCCTCCTCTCTCCATTTTTCTCTGTCCTATCCAACAATGATGACATCAATAACAACAACAATAACTACAAAAACAATAAAAAGAAAAACAAGGGCAACAAAAGGGAAAAATAAATAAAAAAAAATTTTTTTAAAAAGGCCCAGAGCTATGAAGATCCCACTCTGAGATGAAAGTGTGTTGTGTGTTTGTGTTTGTGTGTGTGAGGGGGCAGGGTTCTCCAGACTTCAGAAGCCTTCTTTCCCCATGGGAATGCCCCACCCACTCCTTTCAGGGAAAGCTGAAGTCATTTGGAAAGTGAGTGATGATCTCATCAGGCATTGGAGCATTTGGACCTCAGTGAGAGGAACTGGACTTTGGGCTCTTTTATCTTAGACATCTTAGTCATTCTACCTACTCCATGCTAAAGCTAAACTGAACCAAGCTAAGAATCCCTGGGCTTTCTCTTTCTACTGTCTATTCCCCTGTGCTTGCTCACCACAGTAAACAGAAAGGACAGGAGTAATCATCTGAGTTTTACAGCCAGGGAGCTTCGCTGCCAGGGATTCTCCTTGTTAGATCACTCTGAACCAGATCTGGTTTCTCCAGGCAGCCACCAGGCTATGGCTTGTCTAGTTTTCCATGGGGGGGGGGGGGGGAATCTGTGGGAATCAGGAGACCTGGAGGCAGGCCTCATGTGGTGCTCATGTCACTGTGTGAACCGGGGGAACCTCTTCCTGTTTCTCAATGTGTCTCCATTTCTGTGCTTCGATTCAACAACTGGAAAAGGAGCCTAGCAGTGATCATCTAAGCATGGGGTTACTTTTGTGGATTCAGTATAAAGGTTTTATTGATTTGTTTATGTAGAGACAAAAAGGTAGAGAGAGAATGAGCGTGAAAGAGACCACAGCATCAAAACTCCCTTCAGTGCAGTAGAGGCTGGGCTCAAACCGGGGCATGGCAGAGCAGTGCATATTATCCAAGGGAGCTACTTTTCTGGCCCAGTGTCAAATATTGAAAATAGTGCCTTAGGGGGACCAGGCGGCAGCACTCCAGGTTAAGAGCACATAGTACGAAGTGCAAGCACTGGCACAGGGATCCAGGTTCGAGGCCCCCCACACACCTGCAGAGGGGTGGCTTCACAAGTGGTGAAGCAGGTCTGGAGGTGTCTCTTTTTCTCTCTCCCTCTGTCTTCCCCTCCCCTCGTAATTTTTCTCTGTCCTCTCCAATAAAATGGAAGAAGTGGCTACCAGGAGCAGGGGAGTCATAGTGCAGACATTGAGTCCCAGCAATAAACTTGGTGGGAAAAAAGCAAACAAACAAAAAACAGTGCCTTACACCTAAGTTGTACCCTAGAAGTATTTTTTCTTCTTCTCCTATTTATTATAGCAGTTATTATTATTATTATTATTATTATTATTATTATTATTATTATTACTGTGGAAAGAGGCTAATCTCTAAAGCCTCCTACCAGTTCTAAAACTCTTTTAAGATTATGATGTTAGATCCTTCATGCAGGAAGGCTTCCTGGAGTTTGGCTGGGTTGGAGATTTACCCCTGTCAAGTGCACGGCTCTGTCTGTGTGGGTGAGATTTTTGTTGCTTTCCAGGTAAAGCTTAGAAGTGAATCAGATAGAAACTTGGAATCTCACCTGTACTTTGCTAAAACGAGTCTTGCAATGAAGGGCATAGCTGAGGCCAGGGTGGGCTTCCCTGCCGGATGTGCAGTCTGTCTGGGCTCTCCAGACACAGTACTTTGGAACAAGACCCAGCTCTGTGAGCCCTGAAGTCTGTTTGGCCGACTTGCTGGGCTCTGTCGCCTGACAGCTGTGAGGGTCACTGGGCTCTTTATGTTTCAGGAGGTTTGGTCCAGGGCTGGGAGGTGGATTGCTGGGTTTCTTTATCCTCCCCTGGGAATAAGGGTTCTTAAAAGTATCCGATTGCTGGAAATACTGAGCTATCTCTAACCACTATTGCCACCTTCCCATCGGACAGAGACAGAGTGGAGGTGAGTGGTGAGGAAGTCTCCCACCTTTCTAGCCCTGCTTTTTTTAAATCATCTTTTTTAAAAAAATTATTTATATATCATTGGCTAGAGAAAGACAAAAATTGAGAAGGGAAGGGCAGATAGAGAGGGAGAGAGACAGAGAGACACCTGCAGCCCTGCTTCATTACTCGTGAAGCATTCTTCCTGCAGGTGGGGACCAGGGGCTTGAACCTGGGTCTTTGTGTGCTGTAACGTGTGTGCTTCACCAGGTGTGCCACTGCCTGGTCCCTTTCACCTGTTTCTTAAATGAACCCCTGTTGTTGGCTTCACTCCCTGGAGATCATCCACTCCCCTGGTCACTGTGGGGTCTGAAATTTCACTCTGGTAATTTTTAAAAAATATTTATTTTATTTTTGAGAGAGAGAGAGAGAGAGAGTCACCAGAGCACTGCTCAGCTCTGGCATATGGTGGTGATGTGGGGGATAGAACCTGGGACTTTGGAGCCTCAGGCATGAGAGTCTCTTTGCAGAACCATTATGCTCTCTCCCCTGCCCCACTCTGGTAATTTTACTTGAACACCTTCAGTGCCTCTTTACTACCAAAAGGATATACCCCAAAGAATCGGCCTTTTCATACTCAAGGCCTGGGGAAATTTCCACGACGCCTTCTTTCTCCCTCCCTTTGGGTCATCCCTTAGATCCGCCCTGACTAGCTGTCATCACAGTTCTCCTGCAGCTTCCAGACTGTCTGTCGTTCCATCTGCCAGTCTGTCTGGGAGAAGCTAGTGAGCATAGAGCTGGGGAGGGAGACTGTACCACTGGAGAAGGCCACAGTGGACCTCAAGAAGGGTGTGAGGAAGCAAATCCCTTTCCATGTAGTGCGTCTCCTTGTACCAACTCACCCCCAATTGTCTCGTGAGAACTCAGAAGTTGGTGCCCTGGTCTGCTTTATCAGGGAGCAAGCTTAATTTCCTTCAGTAATAACCCACATGGTCAATCAGTCAGTCAGTCATTCAGTCAGTCAGCATTTTTTTTTTTTTTTTGCTTCCAGGGTTACTGCTGGGGCTCGGTGCCTGCACTACAAATCCACTGCTTCTGGTTAGCCATTTTGTCCTTTTTATTGAATAGGACAGAGAGAAATTGAGAGAGGAAGGACAGATAGAGAGGGAGAGAGAAGGGGCCATGCAGTGGTGCACTTAGTTAAGTGCACGCATTATAGTGCTCAAGGACCCAGGTTCAAGCTCCGGTCCCCACCTGTATGAGGAACCCTTCTTGAATGGTGAAGAAGGGTGTCTCTCTCCCTTTCTATCTTCCCCTCCCCTCTCAATTTCTCTCAGTCTCTGTCCAATAATAAATAATTAAAAGAGAGAGGGAGAGAGAGAGATATCTGCAGACATGCTTCATTGCTCATGAAGTGGACCCTTTGCAGGTAGCATTTCTTTTTTTACTTTAAAAAACATTTGTTTGTTTTGTTTGATAGGACACAGAAAAATTGAGAGGGTGAGGGGAGACAGAGAGGAAGACAGGAAGAGAGACACCAGCCGACCTGCTTCTCTGCTGCGTTGGTGAAGCACCCTCTCTGCCAAGGTGGGGACTGGGGACTTGAACCCAGACCCTTCCACATGGCAATGTGTATCCTCAACTGTGTGTACCATGGCTCAAACCCCTAATCAGTACTTGGATTATTTTGCACCGGGCGCTGAATCCTAAGTCCACAGCTGATTTTATCTATCTATCTATCTATCTATCTATCTATCTATCTATCTATCTATCTATCTATCTACCTATCTATCTATCATCTATCTATGTTAAAGCAATGCCAAGGAGTGAACAGAGGGTCTTGTACACATGTCATATTACTAAGAATTTCCCAGTCTTAACTTTTTATTCTGTACACTTAGGAGATGAGAGGAGAGGGAGAGAGGGGGAGGGAGAGAGGGGGAGGGAGAAGGAGAGACACCAGGGAACCACTCCATCACCCATAGCACCATGCATGACATTCCTTTTGGTGCTAAGGATTCAACCTCAGGGATTTGCTTTACTCACTCAGCTATCCTGGCCCCCACAGTGAATTTTATATGATCGCTGTTCTAGCTTATTACAAAGGCAAGATAATGAGGGATCGGGGGAACCCTATAATGAGCGACTTGACCAAATCCCTGAGTCCTATCCCCCCCCCCCCCCCCCCGCTTGTACTGGTTGTTGCTGTCAGAGTTTAACTGCTCTCCACGATAGATATTTACTGCCCCAGTGATGTTGGCAGCCCTAATGGAGTCTGCAGATTAAACAGTCCTAGCCCTGCCTTGAGCTGTCTTTGGATTGGCCTACTTGACGAATCAGCTGCCTTTGCTCTTGGCTCTGGTGGAATAATTTACCGTCAGCTTCTTCCATTTCCTCCAGAGTCCAGGCTGGCTTCTCATCACGTGGAGGTGAGAGCAAGGACGGCTTCTGATGAGAAGTGGCAGCAGAAATGAGTTGGCCAGATGGACAGTTGTCGCAGCAGACCCTTAATTAAACTGCAGACACTTAAGGCTTCAAGTCTCTGTAATCTCTTTCTCTCTCTCTCTTTCTCTCTCTCTGTGTGTGTGTGTGTGTGATGGTGTCTCCTCTTTCTTTCCCACTCCTACAAACATTATTTCAGCTTTCTCTTAGGACAAGTGGCATCTCTGTCCTGATAAACAGGACTCTATTCCTTCTTCCACAAGGAAGGACACTTTCTCTTAGAAGCTGCCATGTGCCAAGCGCATGCTATTACTCTATTAGCTTAGCTGCAGGGGACCTTTCTGAGTGGTCACATTGAATCCTTATGAAGCTTCTGGGAGGCAGGTATAATCAGAGAAACTCATGGAGATCGCTGGTTTTATCCTCCTCACGCCCACCAAGGTCATGGATAATGAGACATCGAGTCAGCATTAATGGCATCCAGATCTCTGAGATTCTAACATTCAAATTCTATTTGCAGCACAAGTGAAAAGCACAGGACATGGAACAGGGAAGTTATTTTGAATCCACTCTTGACTTGCTGTACAGCTTTGGGGAGGTGGTCCTAGTCTGAGTCTCTCATCAGTAGGATGTCAGGCTTCAGGCAGTGGGAGGAGGTAACTTGAGGGACACCCAGGCCATGGAGTGTCTCTGAGGGCAGTGTGCTTCGAGCTGGTCTCTCTACAGACCTAGTGACACGGAACTGTGGTGAAATTTCCTTCCACTCCTTTCTGAAACTGTCTACGTCCTCTGCCTCCTGCTGTCTGAGTGCAGAGCCTGCTCTGCTTCTCTTCTCTGAGAACCGCTCTTCTGTCCACCGAGGGCAGACACCTCATGAAGCTGGATGACTTCTGGTTGGGTAGTGGGGAGGAGAGGAAGGGCTGATGAGAAGGAAGACGTTCCCACTGCTTCCTAGAAGGGGCCGGTGCTGCCTGCCACCATACGGTGGAGTCAGGCTGCCTCTTGGCGAACATTGGCTGTGCATAAAAATAAAAAAAAAATTAGAAACAAATTCTGGGAATTATGTGAGAAAAAAAAAAACTGTGGCACTGTGTTAATGAGAGTGTCAACTGCTACAAATCTCATGGAAAACAGTCTGGAGAATCCTTAAACAAAAGAAAGTGGGAATTCTTCTTTCTTTCTTTATTTATTTATTGCCTCCAGGCTTATCCCTGGGGTTTGGTGCATACACTGTGAATCCACTACTCCTGGTGGCCAGTTTTTTTTTTTTCCATTTTACTGTATAGGACAGAGAGAAATTGAGAGGGGAAGGGAGATACAGAGATAGACATCTGCAGGCCTGCTTCATTGCTTGTGAAACTTTCCCTCCCTGCAGGTGGGGAGCTGGGGGCTCAACCCCAGATCTTTGAGTTGGTGCTTGTGCTTTGTTCTATGTGTGCTTGACCCGGTGTGCCAGCGCCCGCCTCGACCCCCTGGCAATACTTTATGAGCCTGCAATGCCACTCCTAGGCACATAGCCAAAGGCCCATCACCTTGTCTTTTCTTGCCATCTTCACCTGCTCCACCACCTCCCCTCTGCTCATCAAACCCGGAGACTAGTCCTTGGTCTAGACAATGCATGTTCTTCCACTGGGGTTTCTGGGGTCTCGTCTGCAGCAAGGGGATGGCATTAAATGAGCTACTGTTAGCATGGAGTGTTACTGGCACATAGTATATGCTCAGTGAACGTTAGTCATCATTGCTACCGCTGCTATTGCTAGGCACTTGGTAACTCTCAGGGGGTTATCTTTTGGCTGCTCCCTCTCTCATCTTCCAGACAGTGTCTCATTCACTTCTCATCCTCAGTGAGTGTGCATTGCAGCTCCTCTGAATGGAACTCTGATTCCCAATCACCGTGTCGCACCAGCACAGGTGTCCCTAAGAGATTCCCTGGGGAACACATGTGATCTCTCTCTCTCTCTTTTTTGATATTTTATTTATTAATGAGAAACATAGGAGGAGAGAGAAAGAGCCAGGCATCACTCTGGTACATATGCTGCTGGGGACTGAACTCAGGACCTCATGCTTGAGAGTCCAATGCTTTATCCACTGCACCACCTCCCGGACCACCACATATGATCTCTTAACTAGCTGTTGGGAAGCGATGGGTGAAGTGACATATAAGGGCAGGGGAGACAGTATAATGGCCATGCAACAAAGGCTCTGAGTTCCCAGGTTCAATCCCCAACACCACCAGAAGTCAGAGCTGAGCAGGGAAGGAATGACACGCAGGACTTCTCATTGGCGAGGCTTTCACAAACACCACCAGATATGCTGTTGCTTGTAACCCCTTTGTTCAATGGCCTAAGTAAAAGGATCCTGTGGGTGTGGCCTGCTCCTACTGTGTGCTCAGGGCTTCTGTCTACCGGGCTCACTGGCCAGGGATCAGGAATCTGTTCTAGAACCTGGTGGTGACCCATCTAGCTCTCTGGAAATTCACTGTCCGTGTTCAGAAGTCTGCTCATGTCACTTCTCTCTTCCCAGAGACCACCTATGGTCAGATCCATAGGTCCCTCTGATATGCTAGTGTGTATCTCTTCCTCCAAAATTCTAGATGGTCAACACTTAAATGAGCCTTGAAACTTTCTTTCTGCCTCTGTGGCTTCACCTGCCTGGAGCTATAATTCCCTCCTCAACACTTCTATTTTTCCCCCCCTCACCCCCCTTTTTTTGTTGAGGATGGAAGTCATGCTCCCTGATTCTACTCCACAGCATTCACTCTGAGAAGTTTCTTCTTTCTCTCTCTTCTGATTCTGCAGTCAAACATATTAAAGAGGGAATGGAAAGTTCACTTCATAGTTTCTAGTTTCTTCTTTTCCTTTTGTATCCTCCTCCCCAGGCTGATGACTCACTGAGCTCTCAAAATATACCTTCACAGTAACGACAATGGTGATGCAGCCCGGCGATGACTAACACCGAGTGCTGGTTGATCACGACTTCTGTGCTGAGAGGCTGATTTCATTTTCTGCGTCCCCGGCTGACTGCAGGGCTGAGCACGAAGCAGACCTTCAGGGCATAGTAATCATAACAGCTACTATTTATTTAGCTCTCACTCTGGCCTGAAACTTCCATATTCCTTGTCTCGCATCATTGTTATAATAGCCCTGTAAAATAGACATTATTATTCTCAGTTTCAGATGAAGAAGTAGAGCTCAATGTAAATGTATTAAAAATTCATCCCCCCCCTTTTTTTTTTTCCTTAGTCAGACACGCAGAGAGCTAAGTGCCTGGCCTCCAGCCTGGTGGGTGCCAGAAACACCAGAGGTTCCTGTCCGCAAAGAACCATCAGTCTTGTGGGCCCCACAGACCAGAAAACAGGATGGGTCAGTGGATTTCTCTTATCTATCTATCTATCTATCTATCTATCTATCTATCTATCTATCTATTTATTGTACTCGATAGAACAGAGAGAAAATGAGAGGGGAGAGGGAAGGAGAGAGGGAGAGAGACAGAGAGACACCTGCAGCATTGCTTCACCGCTTGTAAAGCCTCTCCCTACAGGTGGGGAAGTGTGGCTTGAACCCGGGTCCTTGTGCATAGTAATGCATGCACTTAAGGATTTATGGAATTAGTTAATGTCTTCATTTTGTTCTGGGTTCCTGCCTCTCCATACTTTCCAGAAGAGCTTTTTTTTTTTTTCCTTTTGTTCCAACTATCTGAAGGGTCCTTTGTGTCGAGGTCCCATCACTACTAATTAAAGCCCTCCTCTGTCCTTTTCTTTCTTAAGAGTCACTTGTAATCATGAAGCGAGAATTCCATTTTCTGAGCTAAGCCCGTTCTTCCTGGCTGTTCTTTCCCACAAGTTCATACTTGCGTTTTCTCTGAATAGCTTGTAATCTACTGTCCTCAAGCACAGGCCATGCCAACGGGTGCCCGGCCCTCTCTGTTCTGTTGTTTTGTCCAGCAGAGAGGGCACAATCTCCATTTTCCTCAGGGAGGCTTTCATCACTGGCTTGGAGGAGCTGACAGAGAAGCAAGCAAGTGGGTCGCTGTTTCATGGAGGGAGAATCAGGCTGTTGTGTTGGTGCCACCTGTGAGACACAGGTGAGCTGAGTCCTCGGGGCTGGGATCAGAGGCCCCACGAACCTGGTTCACCTGCAGCAGGTGGGCTACTTTGTGTTGTACAGAACAAAACCCTCCTCACTGAAATGGACAGAAGCCATAACTGCCGCGCTGTTTGTCATCACAGGAGGCCTGGAAGAGGGTCAGACTCCAGGGTCGTTTATTGGCCTGCTCAAGGATCCAGATACATTTTTCTTCTCCAGCTCTGTGTTTACTTAGTGGCTGCAGGTTCTCTGGCAATGAAAAAGTGACAGACTTCTTTGTCAGGGCTAATGGAAGAGACACAGACCACAGATGTACAGTGAGGAGAGAGAAACTTTTCCGGAAGCAATTCTGTCATGGCTCATTGATCTGAACTGAGCCACATACCTGCTCCTGAACCAATCACTGGTGATTTGGGCAAAAATATATGAACTGAAGTGGAACAGATTTGGGGAAGACAAGCGTCACTAAACCAGTCCCATGATGGTTTATAGCTTGTTAAGCAGGCAGGCTTAACAGATGTAGGAAATAATAAGGGGCTGGGCGGTGGCTCACCCAGTTAGGCACATATAGTACTAAGCTCAAGGACCAGCACAAGGATCCTGGTTCGAGGCTCCTGCTCCCCACCTGCAGGGGGAAGTTTCACAAGTGGTGAAGCAGGTCTGCAGCTGTCTGTCTTTCTGTCTCCTTTTTTTTTTTTTTTTTAATCTCCCCCTCCTCTCTCAATTTCTCTCTGTCATATCCAGTAAAATGGCCTCCAGGAGCAGTAGATTTGTAGTGCTGGCACCAAGCCCCAGCAATAACCATAGAAGAAGAAGAAAAAAAAAAAGAAATAAAGAAAAGAAAAAAGGAAAAGTTAAGGACACACACACACACACACACAGAGGAGATAATATAGAGTAGGGGAGATAGCATAATGGTTATGCAAAAGAGACCCCCATGCCTGAACTCTGAGGTCCCAGGTTCAATCCCTCAGCACTACCATAAACCAGAGCTAGGCAGTGCTCTAGTAATAAACAAAACAAAAAGGAAGAAAATAATTTAAATGCCTAATTAAATGTAAATTTCAGATAAACCATAGGTACTTTAAGTATCAGTACGTCCCATGCATGACACTGCCCTGTGCGTCCCTATTTAGTGCAGAGTAGAATGGAGCAGACAGATGTTTAGCTGTGGAGCATAGGGAGAGGCTGCACACCTGGTTAAGCGCAAGGACTTGCTCAAGAATCCTGGCTTGAGTCCAGGCTCCCCACCTGCACGGGGCCCACCTCATGAGCTCTGAAGCAGGGCTGCAGGTGTCTCCCTGTCTCTCTCCCTCTATATCTCCCCCCTCCCCTCTCAATTTCTCTCTGTCCTAGCCAATAAAATGGAAAAAAATAGTCACCGGGGAGCAGTGGACTCATAGTGCCAACATCGAGCTCCATAACCCTGGAGGCAAAAAAAAAAAAAAAAAAAAAAAAAAGAAGTTGTAGAGGTTCATGGTGGGATGCAGACTTGGAATCAAGGTACGTTTCAATCCTGTAGGACTTTGGTGAGGACAGTGAGTGTAAACTGGTTCCGAAGGTAGAGGAGGCCCCAGCACCTTTTCTCCATGTGCGCCTTGAGAGAAAGTGATGGCGCTTTCTCTCTCAGGACCTCTGTGACCCTATCCTGTCCTCTCTCTCTCTCTCTCTGCAGGCCTCTCATCATTGCGGGCAGGCTTTGCTGCAGATTGGGATCAACATGATGGCGCTACCTGGAGGTTGCCACCTGGACTCCACCCCCGAGCAGAGCCAGCGGTGAGTCCCTCAGCCCTTCGGTAGGCCCAGACCTGCCTCCTCTCCACTTGGGCTGAGGCCTAGCTCCTGAATTCTGTGGCTGAATTCTGGTGGTCTGGTGAGTGTGGCTGAGAACTCACCAGAGAACTGAGGGGCAGGGAAGAGCACACCGAGCAGAAAGGGCTGATGAGGTGATGGGGGAGATACTGGGGGAGGTAGGGGTGGGGAGGGGACACCAGAGGCTTCCTCATAGTGAGGAAGGGGTGGAGAGGGCCCTGTCAGTTTGATCCCACTGGTCCTAGATTTCTGCGCCAGAAATAAAGGTAGAAGCATTAGAGCAGTGACTCTATGGTGACCAGCATGCCAGCAGGTGAACTCACAGACAAGAACAAGAGATGATGAGCGTGTCCATGAGTCTAATATATATGGTCTAGCTTTTTTTTTTTTTGATTTAAAAAATTTTTTTTAATATATTTATTTTATTTATTTATTCCCTTTTGTTGCCCTTGTTGTTTTATTGTTGTAGTTATTATTGTTGTTGTCGTTGTTGGATAGGACAGAGAGAAATGGAGAGAGGAGGGGAAGACAGAGAGGAGGAGAGAAAGACAGACACCTGCAGACCTGCTTCACCACCTGTGAAGTGACTCCCCTGCAGGTGGGGAGCCGGGGTTCGAACCGGGATCCTTATGCCGGTCCTTGTGCTTTGCGCCACCTGCGCTTAACCCGCTGCGCTACCGCCCGCTTCCCGGTCTAGCATTTTTAACCAACCAGAAAAAAACAACAACAACAATAATGGGACTGTTCTAGATGAGGTGGAATTGTCAGATTAAAGCACACCTACAGAGCCTTTTAGGACAGTGGTTAGGAGTCCCTATTGCCTCAACTTTTAAAATTTGTTTTTACTTTTCATATTTATTTATTTATTTACTTTTAAATTTATTTATCACTCAACAGAGACAGAGAGAAATTGAGAAGGGAGAGGGGGATAGAGAGACACCTGCAGCCTTACTTCATCATTTGTGAAGCTTCCCCCCTGTGGGTGGGGACTAGGGGCTCGAACCCAGGTCCTTGCTCATTGTAATGTGTGCACTCAACCAGGTGCACCACCACCTGGGCCCTGTGCCTCAACTTTATTCTCAGTTTTGCTACTGCTTGGTTGCAACTTTAAATTTGAACTTCAGATTCTTCATCTATGACAGTGGAATATTTATAATGTTACTGAGTTCTGAGAATTACCAGGATTATTACTAGAGCTCAATGCCTACATGATTCCACTGTTCCCAAGGACCAGTTTTCCCTTTCCTTCTTTCTTTTTTAATTAAAAAAAATTAAATTATCTTTATTTATTTATTTATTGGGTAGAGATAGCCAAAAATTGAGAGGAAGGGGGAAATAGAGAGAGGGAAAGAGACAGAGAGACACCTGCAGCCCTGTTTCCCTACTCATTAAGCTGTCCCCCTGCAGGTGGGGACTGGACGCTCGAACCCAGGTCCTCACGCATTGTAATACGTGCGCTCAACCAGGTGCACCACCACCCGGCCCCCACAGAAAGTTTTAAGGATTAAAAAAAATAAATGAAATAGTCTGAAAATGATTTCAAAATCAGATTATTCTTTGAGAGACAGAATAAAGATTTTACCCGATAGTGTATAGCAAGTACCTTGGGAGAAAAAAATGTCAGAACAGTGTGACTGTGAGCTCTGATTACAAACACCACAACCTGAGGTGATGTTCATTTACCTTACACTTCCAACATGGTCAGGTGGACCACTGAGATGGTGGTATTTATTTCGTATATTCACAAGCTGTGGCTGGCAGAACAAGTCACTTGACAGTGTCCATGTGTATGTGACCCAGGGTTGGATCTGGTCCTCACCACACTGACGGAAGCTTCTATACTGTGGTCTCTTCCATTCTCTCATTCTCTCTGGCTCTCTGTCTCTATCTAAAGAAAACAATAATGAAAGAAGTAGATATTAATAGTCTAGCATTACCAGGTCAACCCAGAATATGGGGGACTGTAACCCTGGGTCTACCAGTCTATTTAGCAGATGTGTTCTGGGGGGCAGATGTATGAGCCCCATTCACAGAGAATGCTATGTGTATTCACAGGATGTCAGAGGGGTTAATTTGTCCAATCTGATGTTGTATTATGGACAGACAATAGCAACCACTTTTTCTTTCCTCTTGTTCCAAGTTTCAGAGGCCTCCCTTGAGGGGAATAACACCATGGTTATTGTACATAAATAAATAATTAATGCTAGATAATTGACTTCATTCTGTTATGTTCCACAGAAACTGAATTTCACTGTGTAGGGCCATTGTTCCCTTCAATGCAAAATGAAAAACTGCCAGCTTGCGTGGGACCATCCAGTAGCCTGGGTGAATCATATGGGCTAGACCTTTGGTATTTGAAGAGCTCCTAAATAAATGGCATCTACAGGCCTCTCCTGGATGCAGGCTTCTGGAAGAGGGTAGGAGACAAAAGAGAAGCAAGGTTGGGACCCCCGTGCTGAATTGACATGGGCTGTAGGAGAGGGTGAGAGGGCTCTCGACTTTAATTGCTTCTGAATCTCTTGGGGGAGCATGCATATTTAAAAATAATAAAATTAACCAACGAAAAAAACCTTGTTCTCAGAAGCTGCAATGTGATTGAAAACATATAGGCTTTGTGATGAGACGAGGGCTTGAATCCTAGCTCCTCTTCTTAGCAGTGGTGTGACTGGACAACCATTGTATCTTTTATGATGGAGGAGCAGGGGCATTTGCTTGAGAAACTTATGGAACTGCTGGGGCCAGGAAAGAAGGTCTCCATAGGGCTGAGGGCACACAAGCTCAGGTCCCAGTGCTTCCTGCCAAGGCCAGGATTTAGGTAGTGGGAGTAAAGAGGTCAGGAGACCAGTTCTCTGCAGAGCAGCCTTCCCATTCAACTTTAGTCTCTGGAATCCCGTCTTTGCATCCATCCAGGGTGTTGACCCTTCCATTGGCTCCGGGCATTTGATGGTGCTTTGGAGATCTAGTCATTGTGGCCAGCTGTCTCGGTCCTTATCTGAACACCCTCCAGGTTTATGTCTTCCACAATCAGTCACACACCCTTTATTTTCTTTCTCTCTTTCTCCCTTCCTTCCTTCCTTCCTTCCTTCCTTCCTTCCTTCCTTCCTTTTTAATATTTATTTATTCCCTTTTTAAAAAATTATTGTAGTTATTATTGTTGTTATTGATGTCGTCGTTGTTGGATAGGACAGAGAGAAATGGAGAGAGGAGGGGAAGACAGAGAGGGGGAGAGAAAGAGACACACCTGCAGACCTGCTTCACCGCCTGTGAAACGACTCCCTTGCAGGTGGGGAGCCCGAGGGCTCGAACCAGGATTCTTACGGGTGCTTGCACTTCGTGCCATGTGCGCTTAACCCATTGTGCTACCATCCGACTCCCCATTTACTTTCTTTCTATTTATTTATTTTTTAAGAAAGTATCTTACCTTATTTATTGGATAGAGACAGCCAGAAATTGAGAGAGAAGGGAGAGATAGGGAGGAAAAGAGACACAGAGACACTTGCAAAGTTTTCCCCCTGCATGTGGAGACTGGGGGCTCGGACCTGGGTCCTTGAGCATTACAACATGTGCTCTCAACTAGGGGCGCTGCTCCCCGGCCCCCGACAACCTTCATTTTCTGCAGAGATCCTGATGGCTCAGTCCTTGTCCTTATCGATCTCTCTGAGTAAGTCCCTCCAGGTTAAGTTGAAGACCAGTCTGGAGCACACACCCACACATGGGACCACGTCCAGAACTTCCTGTAGTCTTCACCATGGCCCATAGGTATCCTCGTTATCTGTTCCCACTGAGAGGCCAGGTTCCTTGGGAAACAGTCTTTGGGATGGAGTCTAGAGTTCAGGATGGTTTTTTTTTTTTTTTTGGGGGGTGCCTTTGATATCAACATCTGTGGATGGGAGAAGAAGGAATCAAGAATTTGAGCCCCTGGATCAAAATGACTCATGTCTTCATCTTCCAGCTTAGAGTGGGCAGCTCTACACAGGGTGTGGCTGTAGGTGTGATGCCTCTAACAGAGGCTCTGGAGGGAGAAAGCAGCTGGGTCAGCCAGTCCTTCCTTTGAGGGGAATCAGAGCTCCATACCCCAATGTGCTTTTGAAGAGGGAAGTGAGGCAGCCTCATAACTTACCAGGATTATTACTATGTTCCAGCACCACCTGGAAACATGGACAGAGCTCAGGTCCGTGTTCCCAGGTGGTGTTGGAACCCTGCTTCCATCAGTGCCCTGTCCAGCATGTCTTTCCGCTGTAAGTTCATTTTCAAAAATTTTTTTTCATGAGTGATTTAATCATGATCAACAAGATTGTAAGATCACAGGGGGACAATTCCACACAGTTCCCACCACCAGAGTTCTGTGTCCTACCCCCTCCACTGGAAGCTTCCCTATTCTTTATCCCTCTGTAGGAGTACAGACCAGAATTCTTTATGGGGTGCAGAAGGTGGAAGGACTGGCTTCTGTAATTGCATCTCTATCTCCGATGTACGTGGATGTCGGCAGGCGGGTCCGTACCCCCACCTGTTTCTATTCCACTCTGCTTTTGACAGCACTGCACAAAGCAGTAATCGACCCATTTGTTCAGGTAGTCATTCTTTCATTCATTAGGCCTCCATCAAATTTCTCTACATATGTGTTTGGTGCATGGCTCATATATGATGCTTGTATGCTTAAGAACGCATGAGTACAGGAATCAGACCTGGTCCCTTCCCTCAATTCTTTTTTTTTTTTTTTTTTACTGGCTTAGTAGCAACTGTGCAGCTCAGGCTTTTCCTCTGGGAACTCTTACTGTGAGTGAGTCATTCTTCTCACATGGTTTCTGTTCAGCCTGCAGTCTGAGATGAGCCAGGCTGGGTGTAGCACAGCTGGTGACAGGCAGCCTCCTGGGTCGCACCCCCCACCCCAGTCTAACCCCCAAAGCCTGTGGGTGCCATCACAGGCCGGCCTGTCTCCACGTCGATAATGGCTTGCATATGTGCACCCCTGGTCTGCGGCTGGTTTTCTGATGCTGGGCTGTTCTCTGTGCCTGTGGTGAGAAATGCAGACTGTAATTGTCAGAGGGATAATTGGACATTTTTTTTTGTTGTTGTTGCTGTCGTTTAAACCCAAAGAGAGGGCGATCAAAACTATAATCGAATGCCCTCTCTTCTGCCATCTCATAAGAGAAATCTACAGAAACATTGGGTGTGACCTTGTGGAGGCAGAAGGACAGTGATTCAATAGTTATTTTTAAGAAGGGAGGTTGGGTTTATTTATTTGTCAATGTTCTTTTTTTTTAATTCTCACCAGGGTTATTGCTGGGGCTTACAGGCTATACAATGAATCCACCATTTCCTGAAGCCCCCACCCCTCCTTTTATTTATTTATTTATTTATTTATTTATTTATTTATTTATTTATTTTTTCTTTTGACTTCATAAAGACAGATAAACTGAGAGGGAGGGAGAAACAGAGAGGGAGCGAGCAAGGATGACACGGGTAGCATTGTTCCACCACCTCTAAAGCCCTACCGCCACCTCCAGCAGGTGGACCCGGACTTGAACCTGGGTCCTTGTGCGTGGTAATGTGTGTGCTCTACACGGTGTGCCACCGCCGGACCCTGAGAGCTTGTATTGAACTGCCCTTACAATGCTGCAGATTGGGACCATCGACGCACCTGACGGCTTTGCCCTAATTGTCAGTGGTGTAAGTGCATACTGCCTCTGAGTTTCCTGCGTCAGATGCCTCTATGATCCCAATTTGCAGCATTTTTAGTTCATCCATTCCACCCCCTGTATGACAAGGTGGGGAAACCGAGATGCAGGAAGGGAGAGGAGCTGGTATATGCTCCCCAGGCCTGACCACTGTGGACTCCTGCCTTCCTTGGGTTGCCTTTCCTAAGCTTACTCTTCTACTCTGCTTCCAGCAAAGCCTAGGTCTCGGTGTCCTAACCCCCGTGAAATTCTCCTGTAGCGATACAGTAGATATCAGTTTCAGTAGATATCAGTTTTTTCAGTAGATATCAGTTTCACCCATTCACTCATCTATTCAAATGGCATTTACTTCTAGACTAAGAACTTCCTTTGGGGAGGGTCTGGGTATCTTTCTTCAATCATACCTATTATCAACGATACTCAGTGATAAATACCATGAGAGCTGAATTCATATCTGGTTCATATTTGTGACTCGATTAGAATGTACACAGTAGGAACTCAGTGAATAGTTGCTGAGTTAATAAATGCTTAATAACTGTCAAACGAATGAATCGCAAATGACTGAGAAATGAAATAGAATAGCTTGGATTGTATTTTTCCTCTCTCTCTCTCTCTCTCTCTCTCTCTCTCCAGTAAGCTGTTCTTACTGTTCTTATAGTCTTTTCCATAGAAAACTGCAGCCAGGAAGAAAAGGCTAAGAGGGAGCTTTATCTTAATTAATTTAAATATTCTTTCTGAGTAAAAGCCAAAGATTTAATTGGTTGATGGAGTCAGAAAATTGGAGAGTCGTTATTTTCCTTCTAAAGAAGAGTAATGCATAAATATTTTTAGTCTTCGGTTTAAAGTTCACTGGAAAAAAATCATTCTTTGTGATTTCATCAATAAATCTCTTACAGAAGACAGCACAGTGCAGTGGGGAAATGGGTGGCAGAGTCTGCCTGCCTCTCCTCCTGCCCAACCCTGTTTATTTTGCCTCCAGGGTTATCTCTCCTAGAGGCTATTTTTTCCCTTTTGTTGCTTATTACTGTTGTTGTTATTATTATTACTGTTGTTATTGCTGTTGTTGGGTAGGACAGAGAGAAATGGAGAGAGGAGGGGAAGACAGAGAGGGGGAGAGAAAGACAGACACCTGCAGACCTACTTCACCACTTGTGAGGTGATGTCCCTGCAGGTGGGGAGCTGGGGGCTCGAACCAGGATCCTTATGCTGGTCCTTGCACTTCCTGCCATGTGCACTTAACCCGCTGTGCTACCACCTACCCCCCCAACCCCTGGCTTTTAAAAAAATATTTTATTGATTTATTGGAGAGAGAGAGAGAGAGAGAGAGAGAGGAGAGAAACACTGTTCAGCTTATGGTGTTGCTGAGGATTGAACCTGGGGCTTCAGAAATTTTTTTTTTTTTTTGCATAACCATTATGCTATCTTCCCAGCCCACCCCTCCCCACTCCAGTCTCCCCCACAGCCCAATACTGGCTTTGCATGAACCTGCTCTGTGCCCTGGCAAAATCCTTTTCTCTGTTTGCACTTTAGTTTTTTCATTTACAGATCAGGAAGTAGGAAAAAAAAATTTTTTTTCCACAGGGATCTTTTCAGTTCGAATATTCTAGGAATCTATGAGTGAGTTTGGGGGTAGTTTGTTGCCTTTTGCAAACAGAAATATTCCACTTCAGTGTCCCCGGGGGCTGAGAAAACAGTGACATTGACTAAAATAAGATCTTCC